>NW_028270142.1:122355121-122505404 GCF_037043375.1 Chiloscyllium plagiosum | reverse complement strand
TGGAAAAGCACTGCAGGTAAGGCAACATCTGAGGAGCAAGAGAAAGTGGCTGGGGAAGGGAGCTGAGACATAAATAGAAGGGAGGGGGTGGGGGAAGGTAGATGGGAAGGTGATAGGTAGATGCAGGTGGGGGGGGTGATGGTGATATGTCGGAGGAGAGGGTGGAGTAGATAGGTGGGAAGAAAGATGGACATATAGGACAGTTCAAGAGGGTGGTGCCAAGTTGGAAGGCTGGATTTGGGATGAGATGGGGGGGGGCAGAGGAGATAAGGAAACTGGTGAAGTCGACATTGATGCCTGTATGGTTGGAGGGTGACAAGGCGGAAGATGATGCGTTCTTCCTCCAGTCGTTGGGTGGCTTGGATTTGGTGGTGGAGGAGGTCCAGAACGTGCATTTCCTTGGCTGAGTGGGAGGGGGAGTTGATGTGGTTGACCACAGGGCAGTGGAGTTGTTTAGTGCATGTGTCCCAGAGATGTTCCCTGAAACGTTGCGTGTGTTGGCATCCTGTCTCCCCAGTGTAGAGGAGCATCGAGAGCAACAGACACGGTACATGTGGTGTTTGGATGTCCAGGAAATTCTCTGCCAGATGTGAAAAGATTTTCCAGGAAAATCTCTGCAGATATGACCTGCCTTTAACAATGCCATGTTGCCTACTTTGTATTAACTCTTAGTGTCTTGTTACCTTATCCATATTATGGCCTCCATGAGTTTTCCCACTACTGGTGTCAAGCTGACAGGTTTGTTGTTCTTAGTTTATCCTTTGTCCACTTGTTAAACAACAGTGTCGCATTTGCAATCATCTGGTCCCCTGGGATTAATCCTGTGTTCAGAAAGTCCTGGAAAATTTCTGGCAATGGCTCTGCAATTTGCTCCTTTAACTCTCTCAGCAATCTAGTATGCATCCCATCTGGCAAATCTTGCCTAATAAAGCCAATTAGAAAACAAAGAATGTATTCCGAGTGGGTTGGTTTTCTATGGGAGGTAATCAATATGAAGTCATTTATAAACACACCAGCAATGTAACAGAGTTGAAGTGCCATTGAGACTTTAACATTTAGCCCTCAGTTCATGAGTGATTTTAGTTTATCTCGCAGCTTATTGATTTAGCAGAATCACTGTTGGTTAAACTGTTTGATGAGAACATGCGTCTGGCCTATCTTATTCCTAAGAGGTTTAAGCTACTTATCAGCCTGTCGTTTGTAAGAACCAGAAATACTCACAACTTTAAGTTCATTTTGACATGAAATAATTCACCTCAGCTTGGAACTGTAATGCCACTCCAGTATTAAAATTTAGCGAATTTCCATCTTGTTTTCTATTAGAACTTGGAATCCCTACAGTGTGGAAACAGGCCATTCAGTCCATTAAGTCCACAACTACCCTCCAAACAGCATCCTAGCCAAACCCATTCCCCCTTACCTATCCCCATAACCATGCATTTCCCATGACTAATCCACCTAGACTGCACATCCCTGGACACTATGGATCATTTAGCATGGCCAATCTATCTAATGTGTACATGTTTGGACTGGGGGAGGAAACTGGAGCGCCCGAAGGAAACCCATGCAGAAATAGATATAACATGGAAACTCCACACAGTCAATCACCTGAGTTAGAATCGAACCCGTGTCCCTGGCAATGTAAGGCAGCAGTGCTAATCACTGAGCCATTCACATTCTTGGCAATATTTACTTTTTGGGGTTTAGTAATTTTGTAAGTACTGATGCAATAAAACAATAATTTCAAAAGTAGCTTTCAACTTAACAAAGAAAGTATAAAAGATATTTATGTATGAGTCTTGCCTTGTTCTGGGGACATATCAAAGCATCTCACTCCTCAAAATATTTAAGTGCCATGTAATGCATAGCTAAGTCATAATTCTGTACAAATAGCAAGTTAATTTGCATCCTCCATAAACTTAAATTCATCTCACATTCTGCCTGCATTCAGAATCAAATCAATTCAGAATCAATGCCTATGTTCACAAACATTAGTTTTCTGCACAACTCTTCCCTGATTCTGAATTCTCATCCTCATGCACAGATTCCTCCATGACCTTTTTTTTCCACCCATGATCTTGTCTGTCTCTATTTCTATAACTTTCTCCTTAACTTATTGTGAACTTTGCATTCCTCCAATTTTGGCCATTTGTGCAATCCCAACATTCTCTGCTTTACTACTGGTGGTGGTACGCTCAGTTGTCTATTCTCTAAACTCTGGAATTCTCTTCCTAAACCTGTCTGCTTCTCTTCTCTCATTCCTCCCTCAAAGGCTAAGTAAAGCCTACCTATTTGAACATGTTTGATCTTGTGTCGTAACCATTTCGCACAATGTCAATTTGAGTGATGCCCAAACCTTGAAGCATCTTTATCATAATAAAGTTAAGTTTTGTCAGGAGCTATCTGGTATTTTATTTTAAAAATATCAAAGAAATATTTCAATTCAAAATAGTGCAAATCAAATACTATAGAGAAACAAATTTCAAATTTCATCCTTTTGAATGTATGATTCTGAGATGATTTCTCAGAAAGGGAATGATGGTGGCCATGGAGATTACTTAGTCTCTCTTTATGTAAGGCAGGACATTCTATCCAAAACACAAGAGATTAGAAAATTTTATTGTCAGATTTTTGTACTAGTCTACTATTATGTCTTATCTGGGCATTATATTTATTGCATTCTCTGCAGTAATGTTAGATTCAACAAAAGGAGTGCTTTGCCAGGGAGTCACGCAAAATGCATTAGAGTGCATCACTGTTTTATATTTCTAGATTGTCCTTGATAACCTCTGGCCAATTGCAAAACTTGAGAGCTAATGCTCTAATGTCTATTTTGTGTCTCCCCAAGATTAATGACACATCCAAAGTGGGAGCAGTCAGAAAAAATTACATGTTAAGTCAATATAAAAGTAAACTATTGTAGATCCTGGAAATCTGAAATAAAAATTTAAAAAAAAGAAATGCTGGGAAGAACTCAGTAGGTTAGGCACAATCTATGGATGGAAATAGTTAACATTTTAGGGCAATAAACTTTTGTCAGGACTGAACAAAGATGGAAATGTAAGAATTTGTAAAGCAATAAGCAGTTTATGGGCGAGGTGGGGCGATAATTTTGTCAACAGGAATTATAGAAGGGAAGGTCCGTAACAATGATGAAAGTGTACAGCGATAAACTGACAAAAGGTTTCATGATGCAAATCCATTAGATAGAGACTAATGTTACGTCCAAATGAGGCATGAAAAAATACATAGCAGACAACTAAGTGCAACTTGATTGGATAATGAAAGTAACAATCCAGCAAACAACCACAGCCTCCATTTTATCCTGTGTGTGTATTTTTTATTAATTACCTAAAATTGTTAAACTGAATATTGGGTTCAGAAGGCTGTAGATTGTCAAGAAAAATAAGATGAGCTGCTGCTCTTCAAGATTGTGTTGATCCTCATTAGAACACTGCAACAGACAGAAAGGTCAGCATGAGGGCAAGTTTGAGAAATAAAATGACAAGCTGACGGAAAGCTCGGGGTAATGACTAGATTAGATTACTTAGGGTGTGGAAACAGGCCGTTCGGCCCAACAAGTCCACACCGACCTGCCGAAGCACACCCACCCAGACCCATTCCCCTACATTTACCCCTGCACCTAACACTACGGGCAATTTAGCATGGGCAATTCACCTAACCTGCACATTTTTAGACTGTGGGAGGAAACCGGAGCACCCGGAGGAAACCCACGCAGACACGGGGAGAATGTGCAAACTCCACACAGTCAGTCGCCTGAGGCGGGAATTGAATCCGGGTCTCTGGCGCTGTGAGGCAGCAGTGCTAACCACTGTGCCACCGTGCCGCCCACCGTGCCGCCCACCATATACAGACTACCTGTATATGGTGCTGGCTGAACAGCAGGCACCCTGTCTGCACCCAACCTCCCCAGTGTCACAGACCACAGCATGAACAATCAATTGAAAGGAGCCTAAGTTACTTCTTTCCATAGATCCACGAATCCTCGTTTTTCGCCTTTATTTGTGAAACCAATTTTCTGAGCTTTAACAGTGCTGAGGGCAAAATAACTCATGCTTTTGACTGAAAAGAAAACTTGCTGTACTAACTGTTTAAGGGACAAAGGCCTTGGTTCATTTACACTTATTGGATGAAATGACTGGTCCATTAAGTTCTTGGAACATGTTACAATTTATGCCAATGACAGTAGTTCCTGTAATATTTGCTCCCTGAAGCTTACTAGGCTACATCTGTTGAGAAGATTTCTAAATTATACTCATCAGAAAGGGTTGTAAAGGGTCATATTCCTTAGTTAATGACATGCAGAGAGAATTGACTGATTAATGCCTTTATTTAAGGTACACTACTTATTTATATACTATTTCACAAATGCATGGATTAATCAGTTGGTATTAGGGGATGTAAGCAATAAATTTCAGAGTTTACTTTGTTTGGCTGAATATCGTTGTTAACTGAAGAATGCCATATTGTTTCTTAGTTTGTTATATTTTCCCTTCATATATTTCAACCTTGATGTAATTGGCCTAAGGCATGAGTCTCTCAAAATGACTGAAATACGCTAATCACCAATATCCCTTGCAGCATCTCTCAACCTCTACCATCTAGAAAGACAAGTTGCTTGGGAATACTGATGCAAACATGTTCATATAGACATTCCAAATTTGGATTTGCACCTTCCATTCCTTCATTACTTGCCTGAATAGACTCAGCTGAGGCTGAGATCTCACAGTCCAGCTTGCACTTTACCTCAACTGCTCAAAGATGAAGATGGACTGGGTGTCGATTCGAAAACTAGTGAGAAAAATTAAATTGAAAGGCGTAGAAGGTAATATAACGGCATGCAATGCTTTGGTAAGGGAAGTTATCGCCGCGTTTGGTGTGCCAACGCCAATCTCCATGCATGAAACTTTGGAGAGGGTGTGCATGTGTGTAAATTAAAGGGAACATAACTGGCATAGATTAATGATTTGCTAACAGAAAGCAAAAAATATAAATAAATTGGTCATTCTTGCATAGGTACACTTGAATAGTGAGGTACTGCAAGGATCAGACCTCAGCTGTTCACTATAGATATATGATTTGGAGATGAAAATCAAAAATAATATTTCCAAGTTTGCAGGTGATCTAAAACAAAATGGGAATGTATGTTGTAGGGAAAATGTAGAATGGTTTCATAAGGAAGTGGGCCATCTTAGTGATTGGGCAAATCATAGATTCTTAAAAGAGGTGACTAAAGAGCTAATAAATCCTTGGTGTTAATTTTCCATAATTCCATCAATATTGAAAAAGTATCATCAGGTTGTAAAGTTGAATATTACTCCTCTACTCAAGAAGCAGGAGAGGAGGCATAATTAGTAAGTTTGCAGAAGACATCAAAATTGGTGGTAGGTTGAACTGTAAAGAAGACTATCTAAGATTACAGAGAGATCTTGATTAATTGGCTGAAGAGTAGCAGATGGACTTTAATTTGGATAAATGTGAGGTATTGCCTTCTAGCAATATAAACAAGGGCAGAACTTAAACAATTAGTGGTAAGGAACTGGATAGTTGTGTTGAACAGAGAGACCTGGAGTTTAGGTACATAATTCTTTGAAATTTACATCACAGGTAGACAGGGTGGTTAAGAAGGCATTTGGCATGCTTGTTTTCATTGCTCAGGGCTTTGAGAGAGGAGTTTAGACATCTTGCTAAGGCTGTGCAGGACGTTGGCGATGCTACTTCTGGAGGACTGTGTGCAGTTCTGGTTGTCCTGTTATGGGAAGAATATTAGTAAACTGAGGAGGGTTCAGAAAATATTTACCAGGACATTGCTGGGAATGGCAAGTTTGAGGTATAAAAATAAATTGGAAAGACTGGGACATTTTTCACTGGAGTGTAGGAAATCACAAGGGGCATAGATAAGTTGAATGACAAGGGTCTTTTCACTGGGATAGTGAAGCTTAAAACTAGGAGGCATAGTTTTAGGATGAGAAGGGAAAGATTGAAAAAGGAATTGAGAAACAGATTTTTTATAGAGAAGGTTCATCCATTAAATGAGCTGCCAGAGAAAGTAGTAGATGCAGGTATAGTCACAATGTTTAAAAGACATTTGGATAAGTTCATGAATAGGAAAGGTTTGGAAGGATCCAACCAAGCGCAGGCAAGTGGGATGAGTTTAGTTTGGAAATATGGCCAGCATGGACTGATTGGGTCGAAGGGTCTGTTTCCATGAGTCTATGACTCTTTGACCTGATGAGACTATAGCAAACAGAAACAGAAATTGCTAAAGAAACTCTGTGGCAATAAAAAATGCAGAGTTAACATTGAGTCCCTTCTGGATAAGGATCACAGGATGCAAAATGCTGCCAGATCTGCTGAGTTTCTCCATTAATTTCTACCTTTATTTGTTTCAGATTTTTAGCATCTGCAATTCTTCATTTTATTTTCCAGGAAACCCCAGGCCAGTTAACTTGTCAGCCATAGGGAAGATATTGAAATCGCTCACTGGGAAATTATAGCTATATACTTAGAAAAATCTCAAGGTAATCAGGAAGAAGCAAATGGTCTTATCAAATGGAGATTATGTTAAATCATTTTATTGAGATTTTCTGGAGAAGTAACATTTATTGTTGATAAAGGCATCTAATGTAGAATCATAGTCATAGAGTCATAGAATCCTACAATACGGAAACACACCCTTTGGCTCAAACTGGTCCATGCTGACCAAAATGCCCATCAACGCTAACCCCATTTCCCTGCACTTGGCCCATATCCTTCTAAACCTTTCCTATCCATATATTTGTCCAAATGCCTTTTAAATGTTGTTAATGTACCTGCCTCAACTATTTCCACTGGCAATTCATTCCACATGCATGTCACTCTCTGTGTGAAAAGGTTGCCCGTCAGGTTCCCTTTTATTCTTTCCCCCTAACCTTAAACTGATGCCCTCTAGTTCTCAATTCCCCAGCATGGGGAAAAAGACTAAATGCATTCACCTTATCCATGCCTCTCATGATCTTATACACTTCTATAAGATCCTCCCTCAGTCTCCCATGCTCAAAAGAAAAATGTCCTAGCTTGTCCAGCCTCTCCCGATAACTCAGACCCTTGAGAACTGGCAACATGCTTGTAAATTTCTTTCCAGTTTAATAACTTTCTTCCTATAGCAAGGTGACAAAAACTAAATACAATACCCGAAGTACAGCCTCACCAGCGTCTTATACAACCACACCATAATTTCCCAACTTCCATCCTCAGTGGCCTAACTGATGAAAGCCATTGTGCCAAAGGCCTTATTCATTGCCATGTCTACCTGTGACTCCACTTGAAGACAATTTTGTACCTGAACTCCAAGGTACCTTTATTTCACTACACTCCTTAAGGCTTTACCATCCACTGTATTTGGACTTCCCAGGAAGTATTTGTGAAGAACAAGAAAACAAGGAACAGTACAGCAAATAAACAGGCCTTTTGGTCCACAAGGCTGCACCAACACATGATACCTTTCTAAACGATAAACCTTTTGCTTCTATGCTGCTTCAATCCCTCTATTCTCTGCCTATTCATTTACCTTCCGAGATGCCTCTTAAAATTTGTTATTGAATTTGCCTCCACCACCTCCTCTGGTAGTGCATTCTAGGCACTTACCACACTCTGTGTTAAAAAAACTTACCTCTCACCTCTCCTTAATTTACCTCCAATTATGTTAAACTTATGTCCTTTAGTAATTTTTCCACCCTGGGAAAAAAGACTCCAAAGATACATTCCATCCATGCCTCTCATAATTTTGGAAACTATTGTCCATTCACCCCTTATACTTCAAGTTCAACTGAAAACAAACCAAGTTTGTCCAATCTCTCCTCATAGCTAACACCATACAAACCAGGCAACATTCTGGTAAACCGTGTCTATACCATTTCCAAAGCCTCCACGTCATTCTGGTAATGTGGTAACCAGAACTGTACACAATAAAGTTGCCAAACAAAGGATATTATAGAAAATACAAGTTTATAACCCAGAAATAGCATGTTAGCATAGATAAAAGATTGACTGGCTGGCAAAAACAGACAGTATGCATAATTAATCTTTGGCAGGCAAGGTGTGACAAGTGGCTTTCCACTGGGTCTCTGGTGAAGTCTCAACATTTAAAATGTATATCAATGACTCAGACTAAGGGAATGGACAACAACGTGGACAACAAAGGGAGGTAGGAAAATATCTTGTTTTGATTATGTGGTTAAAAAAAACTGGTAGATGGAGTAAAATATAGTAAAAAATGAAATTGTTCACTTCAGGTAGAGTGAAGGAGAATGACTGAAAGTTAGCATTCAGGGCAATATGTAATCAAGAAAGCTAATAGGTTGTTATCCTTTGTTAAAAGAAGAATTATATATAAAAGTAAGGCTGTCATGCCAGTTAAACAGGGCATTAATGCAATCATATCTTGGAAACTCTGCATAGTTTAGTCTCCTTATTTAAGGGACGATGTAAATGGGTTGCAGTTCATGGAAAGTTCCTTAGATTTATACCTGGAATGAGTGAGTTTACTTATGAAAGTAGATTGGGCAATCTGGACTCTTACTTCTCCAGTGTTTAGAGGTGTAAAAGGTTACTTGATTGGCTTTTAAGATCTTGAAGGTAGGGTGTGGTAGATGAGATGGATGTGGAAAAGATGTTTCCTCACGGGAGTCATTCCAAAACTAGGGGGCACTATTTTAACATTAAGGGATTATCGTCTTAAAACTGTGATGAACATTTTTTGTGCAACTATTGAACTCTTTGAGCTCAGATCATTGAATATTTTCAAGGTGGAAATAGATATATTCTTGTAAGGTAACATAATCAAAGGCTATTGAGGATAAACAGGAATGTGAATTTGAAATGTAAACACAATCAGATCAGCCATGATCTTATTGCACAAAAGAATAGTTGAATGTTCTACTTCTGTTCCTTTGTCCTATGTTTGTAAGTTTATATTGTGACAAAATGTGCCTTTAAGAGGGAATTTTTCTCTCCTGTTTCTCTGGAGAAAGGTGTTGTAAACCTGATGGTGAGTTGTCAGCTCCATTGGAAATTGAGAAAGTAGCTTTTTTTAAAAAACATTCGTCAAAAGAAGCTAGTGGGTGGAGTCAGGCTTACACAGACCCAGGATTTTAGTTTTTGCTTTCAGTTGTTGAAATTGTGGTTTTTGGAGTTGAAGCTGCTAGATTTAGCTCTCTCTCTCTGCTGCTGCAAAAAGCTCAAGGTCTCTCTCTGCTACTAGATTCATTTGGCGAATGTTCCTTTCTCCTGGACTGGATGAAGAAGTAGGTGAGGGAATTTTTTTGTTGACTTCGCCTTAGCCAAATGTGTGTCTGTGGGATGTTGCTATATTGCAACAGTTGGTAAGTAGTAGTTAAAACGTAGGCTATTTTGTTAAATATTTCTATATATTTAAATATATTCCAATTCTTTTGTTTTGTTTGTATTTTAATTACATTTGTCAGAGGGAAATGGGTCTGGGTGGGTTACTCTTCCGAGGGTTAGTGTGGACTGGTTGGGCCGAAGGGCCTGTTTCCACACAGTAAGGAATCTAATCTAAAAGTTAGTGTGTTAGCTGGTTTATGTGCAATAGGGAAAGAAGGTAACAGTGAGACTGATGAACATGCAGAAAGTGGCTGAAAGAAATTGCTTGCAAAAACATATTAATTCAGCAAAAAAAAGTTAAAGTGAATATAAGAGTGATGATTCCCTGAAATTGAGCGATTGAGAAAGGTGTTGCTTGGAAAAAATGGTTCAAACTTCCTTTTTGCTGTTTATGTTAAAGCATTTCCAAATTTTAATACACTTACCATTTTTTTAAATTGCAATAAACTTATAACACTTTGTAAAAGTACATTGACAGCCTCATGTGAATATCTTCAGTGACTAACTACCACAATAACTAAATGGCAGAAATTTTAAAAAATTATGATCTATCAAGCTAGGTTTCACTCTGGAACCTGACTCTTCCCATATTGCTATCATCTGCGATCATAACAGAAGGGAAAGTGGAGGCATTGAATCACACCCTTGACAAGGTTAGGATGTGTGAAGCAGACTGTGAGAGTAAGATGGAAGAAGCTGCCAGGACTTGTAAACGTGGATTTGAGATGAAGAAGGAGTAAACCAAAAATAATTCAGATTCTGCAGCATGAAATATCATTTTAATAAATTGCCATATGACAGAACATGATGAACTTGACAGACAAGCACGTGAGGTTAGTTGTAGGCAGGGAGCTCAGTAGGAATCAATGAATGCAGCAATATTCTCTTAAACAAATCTATTCTGAAATCAGATGCTGAACTTTAGCCAATCAGTAAGAAAGCAGCTGCAAATAGCAGATAGCAGAGAAGGATTTAGGAATAAATAGACAGTGAAATTAAACAGCCAAGGTCAAAGAGATAGGTTAAATAAAAAATGTTGAAGGAACTTTTAATTGTACAGAAGTCTTTCCATAGAAAACAGTGATTCCTTAATTTGTTGCTACCATGTTTGCAAAAATTAAAAATTATCCACGGTAACAACTTTGACCTAATTCCCTCTTGTTACAAACAAAAGATGAGAAAAGTCTGGTTCATGTCACCAAAGAATGAGGTGACATCCTACCCTCTGATGGAGAGGACTCAGTGGTGATTTTGAGCTCCCAGTTTATTAAAGAAAGACAGTAGGCTTTTATCTAGAAATGTAAAAATGCTTTGGCCACAAAGCAGTGAACTTACACTCTGAGAATATGAAGTACTTCAACTCCAAGTTGTGCTGATATTTCATACAGACTACGGTATTTCCAATCAATCTTATTCTGTGTTCTCACAAAAAGTGTTAGAAGCGCTGAGGAGCAGCCCCAGTGACACAACTTTAGTATCCACTTGAGGGCAACTGTCATTCTCAACTCGGACGCCAGCAGACTCATTCTTCCATCACCCATACATCCAGAGCTGCACACGAACTGCTCTCCTAGTACAATGCTGCAATCTATAGTCATGCACTCTCGAAGTGTATAAGATCATATCTGACAAGTCCCCTGTGGAAGGAGCCTTCCACATTTCAAACTGTATCCAGAGACAAAATCTGTCAGAACAACTGTGGATTACTAAGCAAGCTGACATTAAAGGTTAGCACAAAAATTATTCATATTTTCTAAATATTGACTGCCTGTCAAAACATCAAGTTACTTATTGTAATAAAGTATTATTATTCTGTAATTATTATTGATGTTGTTAGGAGCAGCATACATGAGCATTGACTGCAGCTTAATAATCGATGGTGAGTTTGAAATCTATGGTTACAAGGATGACACAAGTGTTGGCTTATTGGAAAGGAGAGGGTGGTTCAGGTGAGGTTCTGTTACATGATCTGGTCTCTGAGAGCTCTGGCAGCTGAAGAGATTGCTGGGGAGTTTTGTTCTTGCTCATCCTCTCAATGCTTTTTCTTTTCCCCCTCCTTTCCTTCTCCATGTCTTTCTGCCTTGGTGGCAAGGTCTGGTCCCTCTGACAAAACTATGGAACAGGTATTGCACCATCAGATATTTGGAGGTACGGTCAGCAGGTTCCTTTAGAACTCCAGAACTGACAGCAACACCATTGCTTGAGTGTTCTTCAATCTGTGGTAGTTTTCATTATGGAAGATCTAAGACTGATAAGCCATACTTGAAGGGCTCATCTTCCATTTCCAAATAGCCAGCCTGTATCCTTCATTCTAGTTGCAATAGAGATGGATTAGAGGGTGAGTTCAGGATGAATAATTCACAACTGCCAAGCAAACCCAAAATCATCTTTCGCTTCTATTTGGAGAAATAGATTCCCTTCTGTTGAGAAGGTTACCAAGTTAGTGGTATGACAAATATAGCAACAAGAGTAGACTAATCAAGCCATCGAGACTGCTCCACCATTTAATACTATCATGGCTGATTATTTCAATGCCTTTTCCCCAAGTTCTCTTCACAAGCTTTTACACCACTGACAATCAAACATTTCTCACTTTGAATATACAGTCTGATATAACATGATGGTTCCATTCTCGTGCGATCTCACCTTTTAAGAAAATCATGCAATAGTCACGCCATTTAAACTACTGCGGCCGGAATAATGTTATGGTCAAAGGAAAGTTGGCATTCTAGAAATAATAATCTAAATTCTACAATCATGTTAAAGCTAATTCGTATTGATAAAACACGCATTAAAGCAGAACCAACTGGAATCAAAAAGTAATCTTGCACAGCACTCTGGGATACACAATTCTGAAGATACACCATCATCTGAATAAAGGAATTTCTCCTTATCTTAGTTCTAAGTGTCCCACAGTATTCCATGTGCAGTCTGATCAATTTACATGAAATTGAAGCAATATTTCATTACTCCTGTACTCAAATCCCCTTATAATAAAGGCTGATCCTCTATTAGCCTTCCTAATAGTTTACTGCACCTATATGTTACCGTTCAGTGACTTATTAACATGGACACTCCCCACTTGTCTGGATGGGTGAGGATCCAACAACACTCAAGAAGGTTGCCACCATCTGTGACAAAGCAGCCCACTTGATTGGCACCTCATCTACAAGTAAACACTCCCTCCACCATCGATGTTCAGTAGCAGCAGTTTTTACTATCTACAAGATGCACTGTAGAAATTCACCAAAGATCCCTTCCAAACCCATGACCACTTCTGTCTGGAAGGACAAGGGCAGCAGATACATGGGAACTATGCCACCTTCAAGTTCCCCTCTAAGCCACCCACCATCCTAACTTATATATCCTTTATTGTCACTGAGTCAAAGTCCTAGAGTTCCCTCCCAAATTGCTTAATCCACAGCAGAAAGACTGCAGCAGTTCAAGAAGGCAGCTCACTACCACCTTCTCAAGGACAACTAGGGATGGACAATGAAAACTGGCTAGCCAGTGATGCCCACATCCTACAAACGAATAAAAAAATACACCCAAGTCTCTTTACCCATTGACACTTTTCAACCTCTTGCTATTTATGAAGTTCTCATTACATTGTTGTTCCTGCCAAATTGGAAAACCTCACATTCTTCCATACTATTTATCACTAAGCCTGTCCAAATTCACCTGAAAATGCTTGACATCTTTCACACAACACATCTCCCTGCTTAGCTTTGTATTACTTGCACATTTGGAAATATTATCTTTGTTCCCTGAACTAAGTGCACAGAGGCCATTGTCCTGTCACCAAGTCCCCTTTTATTAAGTAGTGCACAGCACACTGGCTATATCCAGCCAACTCAGAGCCAGTCCTCAATTGAGGAGATTCTAATCTCCTGGTGTTATTGGTCAGCCAAGACTTTCCTGATTGGCCCAGGTTAACAACCCAAACAGGAACCTCATAGTTAATGAAGTCCACCTGGTTCTAATCACTGCATTGCTCCTCCCAACTCCGGGATTGTAAGCCTGTTCTTTCACTTGCAGCTCCTCTTGTGACATTTTCACCCGAGGTCCAGTTTCTCCGACTCGGTCCAGGGCAATGTGGACTGGACAGTGGAGGCACCTCCGGTTTATGCTGAGCCTTCGGGCTGTTCTGAGGTGTCAGGTATGTTTTGCTTCTGTCCTGTTTGCGAGGTAACGACTTTCAGGTGATCCACATGTTTGTTCACGACTGTACCATCTAATCGAACTTTGTAAGTTTGATCTAGCATCAACCTTGCTTTGTAGGGCCATTTCAATGATTTCGACACCAAACTTCATTGAGATTAAATTATCTCTCTAACTTAGAGGAGGCATTTGGCTGATATTGACGTTCCGCTTGCCATTTCATCCTCCCCCAGGGAACTGGAAATATCAGGTTTAACCCAGTGCGGAGTCTTCTCCCCATCAGCAACTCTACTGGAGCTATCCCTGTTTTTGTGTGTGGGGTGGTCCTATAATCAAACAGGAACCGGGACAATTTGGTCTCAATTGATGCTGTGGCTGCTTCTTTAAGCATGCCTTTAACATTTGGACCGATCTTTCCACTAGACCATTGCATGATGGAACTGTCCTAATGTCCTGAATGCCATTGGAGTAAGGAAATATTCAAATTCCTGCTGGGAAATGATGTCCCATTGTCCGTGATCAATACTTCCAGGAACCCATGTATCACAAATGATACTCAAAGCTTCTCAAATGTCATCCCGGGTTTGCTGAATGAACTTTGAATGCGCTTCCACTATGGCCCAAGAAATGGTCGGCATAGTTGACATGCAACTATGTCCAGGGTTAACTCGGCCATTCTTACGAATGGTGGGGGGTGCTGCTGGTTGAAAATTTTGCCCTTGTTGGCACTCTGGGCACTGTCCCACCAACATAGCTATGTTACATCCAACCCTGACCACCAGACATAGCTTCTTGCCAACATCTTCATCTTGGAAACCCCTGGATGATCCTGGTTGAGTTTGGCCAATATCTGACAGTGACCTTTACTCGGGACAATCACTCTTGAGGACAAGTATATCTTTTGTATAAAGGGGATCTTCATAGATTGGATGCAGGATGGTATATCTAAAAAAATTCATCCAACTGTTGTTATTACGTGCCCACACTTCCAAAACACATACTATCATCTTCCTCCAAAGTATCCATGTAGCTTCTCCTGAATGTGGTTCATACATTACTGGGTTGCCAGATTAACCCACCTGTAAATTATGTTTAAACCTTTCCAAAGGATGTTAGACAAAGTCTTTTAAGAGTCTGGAGGCGATTCATTCATCACAGAGAACTCAGGCTATGTCACTGAGCAATTGTAGCTATATACTTGAAATTGCTAATCCACATTGTTTATATGGCTGGTCTAATGGAGCCACACATCATACAGATGGTGGGAATTTGGCAGCTATGGGACTATTCAAATTCAGAGGTGGGTGTTTTATTTGTAGTCATCACCACCTGTTATATCTATATATGAATAATACCCGCCACTTGACAGTTCAACATTGGATGTTACAAATAAAACTATTTAATTAAACATCATCAGTGAACTTCTAAATGTATGATGGATGGAATATCTATGTCAACTTCAGGACTGCATTCCAGTTTGTCTAAGTCTGGTGTTGGTGTTTCCCACAGCCCTTTTTATGAGTAATGACCAGGAACTTGGTTGAGACAAACTCAGCTGGTCTGGCAGCATGGCAGCATCTGTGGAATCATAGAATTGTAGAATCATTACAATGCAACCATTTGGCCCATTGGGTCTGCACTAACTTTCTGTACAGCATCCCACTCTAACCCCACTTTAACCATAGCTAATCCACCTAGCCTGTACATTCCTGGGCACTACATGACAATTGAGCATTGCCAATTCACCTAACTTGCACATCTTTGAACTATGGAGGAAACTGGAGCACCCGATGGAAGCCCACACTGACACAGGGAGAACTTGGAAACTCCAAAAGACATTTACCCAAGGCTAGAATCAAACCCAGGTCCCTGGTGCTGTAAGGCAGTAGTGCTAACCACTGAGACAGTGTGCCAGCCAAGACGGGAATAGAAAGAAAGTTAACATTTCTAGTATAGTATGCCTTTTCTTCAGAACTGAAAGGTGTGAGAAAATAGATCTTTTAATTGATAAACTAGCGGCAAAGGAG
Organism: Chiloscyllium plagiosum; assembly: GCF_037043375.1. Taxonomy (NCBI): domain Eukaryota; kingdom Metazoa; phylum Chordata; class Chondrichthyes; order Orectolobiformes; family Hemiscylliidae; genus Chiloscyllium; species Chiloscyllium plagiosum. The sequence goes on along the minus strand of NW_028270142.1, from coordinate 122,489,811 downwards.
GAACAAGAGGACAGATGGTTTATGGGTCCAGTACAAAAGAAAGGGGTTATTAATAGTTAAGAAAAAGATGTGAAACGAGTTTAAAATTAAGGTGTGGAAGGGAGGGAATTGGATCTTTCAACTAAATGCAAATGAAACAAGGCACAAACATGAGACTTTCTCCATTAAAAGCTGGCTTCTACACTGAGGCATGATGTGGATGACTGCCTTAACAGTGTTGGCGAAGGGAGTAATTTTGGTCGGAATACTGCTCTTATAAAAATGTGATAGAACCTTTAAAATCGACACCTACAACAACATAGCACTCTCTCTGTTATGATAACCATTACCAAGAGTCTCTTTTAAAAGGAAACAATATATTACAATTGAAAGGGTGAGTTTAACCCTTTACTTTGTCTTAAAATAGATGAAACTCAGGTTTCTTTATCCAAATGTTTATTGATGCATATGCACAGGACACGTACACATCAAAGTAATCATATGCAGCTCAAATCTAATTGTAAAAATGAAAGGTTTGATACTTGTTTTTACAGATAACAAGCTTCCAATAATAATTTCAAATCAAAAGGTTATATATCTACTCACCCATATCTCTATTCAACGGTTTGTAATGTCTATGTTCTAAGTTAGTACATACTATCCAATCATGTTCAAACAAGTACATATGTAAAGTTATAAAGATGACCAGTAGCCTACTGGACCATAGAGCTGCTTTCTCATCAGATATGGATGATCTACGGTGGTTTAACCAGAGGCTCACCATACCTCAGACAGGAGGAGAAGCTGAGAAGGAGAGTCCTTCCTGGTAAACTCACCTTTTGTACAAATTGAACCAATATTATTGTTATCACTGCACTACAAACCAACTGGGAGAACATGAGATGCCTGAGATCAGAGTCAAAAAGCGTCGTGCTGGAAAAGCACACCAGTCAGGCAGCATCTGAGGAGCAGGAGAGTTGACGTTTCAAACATTAGCTTCTCACCAGGAATGATTCCTGATGAAGAGCTCTTATGCTCGAAATGTCAACTGTCCTGCTCCTCAGATACTACCTGACCGTATGCGTTTTTCCAGTACCACACTTTTTGACTGATTACAAGCCAACCGTCCAGCCAACTAATTACTTGAAATTACTAGCAAATATTTGAAAATCTATGCTATCTACTTTCACCCCTATAAAAAGCTCAATGGGGAGAGGAGATGCTGAATTTAAATATACTCCTCAATAAACAAGAAAGTATGGAGCTATCTGGATATAATCACCAGTCAGTTTTGAAAATTATGTTTTCTTCTTATTTCATTCACATGTTGTTGGCTGTTATAGAACATATTAGCATTTCTAATTCCCCTTGAGAAGGCATTGCTGAGCAGCCTTCTTGATTTACTACAGTCAGCGTGGAGTAGATACGACTATAGAGCTGTTAGGAAGGAAGTTGACTCAGTGGCAGTCAATGAATGCAGATATAGCTCCAAACCAGGATGGTGTGTTGTTTGGAGAGGACCTTGTGGGTGGTTATGCTGGAATGTCTGAGCCATCCTTAACTTTCCTGGTGGCAGGGTTCCTGGGTTTGAAAAGTGATAGCCAAGGAATCTTGGATAATGTAGATGACGCACATTCGTGCTACTGTGCCAGGATGAAGAGGATAACTTTAGCTGATGGTAGATGGCGTATTGATCAATCAGGCTGATTTTTTCTGGATGGCATCAAACTTCCTGAATATTGTTAGACCCACATTTATCCAGAGTTAAAAATCACACAACACCAGGTTATAGTCTAACAGGTTTATTTGGAAGCACTAGTTTTCAGAGTGCTGCTCCTTCATCAGGTAGTTGTGGAGTATATAGTGAAAGCTAGTATCTCCAAATAAACCTGTTAGACTTAACCTGGTGTTGTGTGATTTTTAAATTTGTACATCCCAGTCCAACACCAGCATCTCCAAATCATGACATTTATCCAGGCATGTGAAAAGTATTCAATCATACAACTAACTTGTGCTTTGTAGATAGAAAATGGATTCAGACAGTTAAATGGTGAGTCACTTGCCACAGAATTCCTAGTACTTAACCTCTTCTTGTAGCCACAGAATTTATTTAACTGGTTCAGTTCAATGTCTAGTCTGTGATAACCCCCAAAATGTTAATACTATAGGATTCAGCAATGTAAATGTTAATGAATGTCAAGGTGAGAATTTCTTTCTTGTAGAGATAGTCTTTGCCTGCAACACGGTGTGGCAGGAATGTTTGCTGCCATTCATCAACCCAAATAATACGCCTTGCTACATATGGACATAAATTGCTTCCATATTGTATGATAAATGACCGAATTTTGTCAAATCAGCAGTGACCAGCTCTCTATGGCAGTCAATTTCCAAATTCAGGTGGCAAGAGGCTTCAAGGGGAACTTACAGATGGCATAGTGTCTCCATGCATCTGCTGCCTTCTCCTGGATTGTAATTTTGGAAGGTTTACATTTTCCATGGCAACACCTTTATTAATCGGAGTCCACTTGCCCAACCAATTACTTTTTGCCTCATACATTTCAATGTTGTTTTGCTTTTTCTTTTCAATTGTCCTGATGAGTTCAAGACAAAAATGTTTGACAAATATTTCATCAATACTCGAGTTCTGTCAGATTGAAAGACTGTTAGCTACCACCATTGGATTTATATTGGAGGCACATGCAATGCTCACTCTCACCACCACCTTCCCTCACCCTAATTCAAATACCACAACCAGTTTGAAACAATCAACTGTTAATGCACATTCCTATCTTGCTCCTCATCACTTCATGTTTTCCTATTCACCAAAAGTCATGTGAAAAGACAAAATGAATGGACAACATGGAAAAGTTATAATCCCAGCTGATCTCATTACCAAACATAGCAAGTGCCATTCTGAAACCTGACTTCATCAAAAAATATTTTGATTTGCTTTAGATTCATCAAAACAGTCTCTCACTGAAACAAAAACATGTAAATCTGCATATTTTATTTTAACAATTAGAGGAAAGTTTATGAACAGAAAAAGCAAAGAATGCATTGAATAAATCAAACCAGCTACTTAATAATATAAATTCAAAGATTTGTAATACATAGTAAAATTATAATTCAAATTAATTCCTAAACACTCCTTTATAAGGTGAAAAGAAACAATGTTTTTTATAAGCACTACACCTTTAAGATTCATACAAGAGTTTCTGTACCAAACACCTCAGTAGAGTCAAGTCTTTTGTAACTTCACCTTTTAGTCTATCTTCTGTTCAGACAGTTTTTGTCATTGCAGACTTGGTGGGCCTAAGGTCCTCTCCTGTATTGTATCATTCTACAAAAAACTGTTAAAAGAAATCATCATGGCTACACAAATACTTACAAGTTAGTTAATAACTTCAAATACACAGAAAAACAAGTTACTAATTCAAAAACAAGAAAACCAAATTTATAAAAATAATGTTAATATATAACACCTGTTTTATGTGATTCTCCTCAATAATTCTCCTCACAATATAACATTTTCTCATTCACTCACATACATGTTGTACAACTATATCTGCATGGTGCAATCCTGCAGGCTTAAATAGAGAAGAAGGAAGGATTTACAGAAGTAAAATACTGCACAGTGACTCAGTGGTTAGCACTGCTACCATCGGCACCAGGGTCCCGGGTTTGATCCCCAGCCTCGGGTGACTGTCTGTGTGGAGTTTGCACGTTCTCCCCGTGTCTGCGTGGGTTTCCTCCAGGTGCTCCGGTTTCCTCCCACAATCCAAAGATGTGCAGATCAGGTGAATTGGTCATGCTAAATTGCTCCATAGTGTTAGGTCAATTAGTCAGAGAGAAATGGGTCTGGGTGGGTTACTGTTCGGAGGGTTGGTGTGGACTGGTTGGGCCCAAGGGCCTGTTTCCACACTGTAGGGAATCTAATCAGATGCCGGTAAATGTAAAATGCCGGAAATACTCAGCATCTGGGCAGAGGGAAACAGTTAATATTCTAGAACATTGCATTTTCTGATGTTTCATTAGAATGTTTCAAGTCCCTGCTCTGACTGCTGAGAAGGCTTTGTACACAGGACATAGAACATAGAACATTACAGCGCAGTACAGGCCCTTCGGCCCTCGATGTTGCGCCAACCGGTGGAACCAATCTGAAGCCCATCTATCAGACACTATTCCATTTTCAACTATTTGTTTAACCAATGACCATTTGAATGCCCTTAAAGTTGGCGAGTCTACTACTGTTGCAGGCAGGGTGTTCCATGCCCTATTACTCTCTGAGTAAAGAAACTACCTCTAACATCTGTCCTATATCTACCGTCCCTCAATTTAAAGCTATGTCCCTCGTGCTAACTATCACCATCAGAGGAAAAAGCCCTCACTGTTCACCTTATCTAAACCTCTGATTATCTTATATGTCTCAACCTTCTTCTCCAGAATGAAAACCGCCTCAAGTCCCTCAGTCTTTCCTTATAAGACCACCCCCCCACCCCCATACCAGGCAACATCCTAGTAAATCACCTCTGAACCCTTTCCAAAGCTGCTACACCCTTCCTATAATGCGGTGACCAAAACTATATGCAATACTCCAAGTGCGGCCGCACCATAGTCTTGTACAGTTGCAACATGACCTCATGGCTCTGAAACTCAATCCTTCTACCAATAAAAGCTAACACACTGTATTCCTTCTTAACAACTCTACCAACTTGGGTGGCAAATTTCAGGGATCTATGTATCAGGACACCAAGGTTCTCTGCTCATCTTTATGCGTAGGACTCTTTATTCCTGTTACTTCTTCCAAAGTGAATCACCTTACACTTTTCCACGTTAAACTCCATTTGCCACATCTCAGTTCAGCTCTGCAGCTTATCTATGCCCCTCTGTAACCTGCAACATCCTTTGGCACAATCCACAATTCCACCAACCTTAGTGTCATCTGCAAATTGACTAACCCATCCTTCTAGACCCTCATCCAGGTCATTTATAAAAATGACTAACAGCCAAACAGCAGTGGACCCAAAACAGATCCGTGTGGTACACCACAAGTAACTGAACCCCAGAATGAACATTTCCCATCAACCAATGCCCTCTGTATTCTTTCAGCTAGCCAATTTTTGATCAAACAGCTAATTAACTCTCAATCCCATGCCTCCATATTTTGTGCGATAGCTTATCGTGGGGAACCTTATGAAACACTTTACTGAAATCCATACACACCATATCAACCACTTTACCCTCATCCACCTGTTTGGTCAACTGCTCAAAGAACTCAATAAGGTTTGTGAGGCATGACCTACCTTCACAAAACCGTGCTGACTATTCCTAATCAACTTATTCCTTTCTAGATGATTACAAGTCCTCTCTCTTATAATCCTTTCCAACACTTTACCCACAACAGATGTAAGGCTCACTGGTCTATAATTACCAGCGTTGTCTCTACTTCCCTTCTTGAACAAGGGGACAACATTTGCTATCTTCCAGTCTTCTGGCACAATTTCTGTAGACAATGCCGACATAAAGATCAAAGCCAAAGGCTCTGCAGTCTTCACCCTGCGTCCCAGAGAATCCTCGGATAAATCAATCCGGCCCAGAGGACTTTATTTTCTCACTTCCCAGAATTGCTAACATCTCCTCCTTGTGACTCTCAATCCTGTCTAGTCTAGTAGCCTGTATCTCAGTATTCTCTTCAACAATGTTGCCTTTTTCCAATGTAAATACTGACGAAAAATATTCATTTAGCCATTCTCCAATCTCCTCAGACTCCATGCACAACTTCTCACTACTGTCCTTGATTGGCCCTAATCTTATTCTAGTCATTCTTTTATTCCTGATATACCTATAGCAAGCTTTAGGGTTTTCCTTGATCCTATCTGCCAATGACTTTTCATGTCCCCTCCTGGCGCTTCTTAGTTCTCTCTTTGGGTCTTTCCTGGCTAGCTTGAAACTCTCTGCTCTAACTGAGCCTTCACGTCTCATCCTAACATAAGCCTTCTTCTTCCTTTTGACTAGAGATTCAACTTCCTTAGTAAACCATGGCTCCCTCACTTGACCACTTCCTCCCTGCCTGACAGGTACATACTTATCAAGGACACACAGTAACTGTTCCTTGAATAAGCTCTACATTTCAATTGTGCCCATCCCCTGCAGTTTCCTTTCCCATCCTATGCATCCTAAATCTTGCCTAATTGCTTCATAATTGCCTTTCCCCCAGTTATAGCTCTTACCCTGCAGTGTATATACCTATCCCTTTCCATTGCTAAAGTAAACATAACTGAATTATGGTCACTATCATCAAAGTGCTTTCCTACCTCCAAATCTAACACCTTGCTGGATTCATTACACAATACCAAATCCAATATGGCCTTGCTCCTTGTTGGCCTGTCTACATATTGTGTCAAGAAACCCTCCTGCACACATTGACAAAAACTGATCCATCTAAAGTACTCAAAGTATAGTATTTCCAATCAGCATTTGGAAAGTTAAAGTCCTCCATAACAGTTAGCCTATTAATCTAGCTCCTTTCCTGAATCATCTTTGCAATCCTTTCCTCTAAATCACTCAAACTATTCAGAGGCCTATAGAAACTTTCAACCTCTCCTTTCCTGTTTCTAACCTCAGCCCATTCTACCTCAGTAGACGAGTCCTCAAACATTCTTTCTGCCACCATAATACTGCCCTTGACTAACAATGCCACACCTTCCCCTCTTTTACCACCTTCTCTGTTCTTACTGAAACATTTAAATCCTGCAACCTGCAACAACCATTCCTGTCCCTGCTCTATCCATGTCTCCGAAATGGCCACAACACAGATGTCCCAGGTACCAACCCATGCTCCAAGTTTACCCACCTTATTCTGGATGATCCTCACATTGAAGTAGATACACTTCAAACCACCTTCCTGCTTGCTGGTGCACTGTTGCAACCTTGAAACCTCATTTCTGACCTCATGACTTTCAACTTCCTGGACACTGGAACTTCAATTTAGGTTCCCATTCTCTGCTGAATTTGTTTAAACCCTCCCAAAGAGCATTAGAAAATCCCCCACCCCACCCCCAAAGATACTGGTACCCTTCTGGTTCAGGTGTAGACCATCCTGTTTGTATAGGTCCCACTTAGCCCAGAATGACCGCTAATTATCCAGGTATCCGAAACCCGCTCTCCTGCATCATCCCTGTATCATGTGTTCAACTCTTTTCTCTCCCTATTCCTTGCCTCACCAGCACATATGTATAATCTTTGTTTCCAACCATCTGTAAGGACCTCCCAAATTCTGCCTTACCTGCATCTGCTAGTGGGCAGACTCAGTTCTCAGTTTCTAACATCAGTGGTAGGGAAACTATTGGAAAATATTCTGATAAAAACAATTAAAGAGGCAAGATCTGATGAATAATAACAAGGGAGAGCATATCTAACAAATTTGATTGAATTTTTCAATCAAATGTGACTAGGTCATAGAGTAAGTGTATAAGAGTAATGCAGTTGATGTAGTCTACATGGATTTCAGTAAGACTTTTAACAAGCTGTCACATGGCAGGCTGTTTAAGAAGCTTAGAGGCTGTGGTATTCATGGTAATTTGATCTAGACATGAATCTAGATAGTATGACCAGTCACTTCATAGATGACATGAAAATTGGTGGTTTGATGAAAACATAGAGGAAAGCCATAGACTGGGCGGTTAGATGGGCTGAACAGTGGCATACAGAACTTAATCATGATAAGTGTGAGTTGCATTCAGGCAAGGGAGAACATGTTGAATGGTGGAACGTTAGGAAGTACAAAGCATCACAAGGATGTTGGTGTGCATATCTGTACATCCTTGAAAGCAACAGAACAGGCAGATAATGTGGTTAAGATGGCATCTGAGATAATTTCCCTTATTTCTCAAGGCATTGAATACAGGGGCAAGGAGGTTATGATGTAGCTGGAGTAAAATGGCAGGGGTATCATGTGCAATTTCATTGCCACGCTATCAGGAAAGGGATCCAATTTTCATAGGATCCCTACAGTGTGGAAACATATTTTTTGGTCCAACAAGTCTACACCGACCCTCTGAAGAGTAACCCACTCAGACCCATTCCCCTAATCTATTACTCTACATTTACCCTTGACTAATGCATCTAACCTACACATCCCTGAACACTGTGGGCAATTTAGCATGGCCAATTCACCTAATCTGCTCACCTTTGGATTGTGGGTGGAAACCGGAGTATCTGGAAGAAACCCACATAGACACAGGGAGAATGTGCAAGCTCCACACAGATAGTCGTCCAAGGCTGGAATTAAACCCAGGTGCCTGGTGCTGTGAGGCAGCAGTGCTAACCACTGAGCCACTGTGCTGTCCCTTCAGCTTATCTTATATTATGATGCTGCATGTTTACTGCCATGAGCATTGGTTATAATCCAGACAGCTAAAGGAAAATGGAGCTGGAGCTATGAATGTGTGCAACAGAAAGGCAGTTTTACTCTTCTCAGATTGCAGGATTGGCCCTAGGCAAGGACCCTACATAATGGCCCAGATGAGTCGAATATTGGAGACCGATGAGGCTGGAGTTAAGTTTTAAGGTAAGAGAAGGATTAGGATATTTCGAGTATGTATGCAGTTTATTCACCTTTCCCAGTGTGACTAGGCGGCTAAAACACTTGTTTCCCTCAATACAGAAGTGCAGCACAATAGTCCTGTTCCTGACACCCTGGGTGATGAACCATTCCCCAGTCATGCCTTCTTTGTGACAGAAGTAAGTTTCTTCCTCCTTTGATGAAGGTGATTATTTCTCAGCGTCTGCTCATTGCTCTCTGAAATGTATCCAGAATGACATCATTTGGGTGGAGAACAACATTTGACAGTCATCAATTTCTACTTCTCAGCTTCCTAATCTCAGCTTCTCCAAATATGATTTTTGTCTTTTTGTTATTCTTTTATAGGATGTGGGCATCACTGACAATTGGCACAGCCAGCATATTTTGCCCATCCCTAATTACCCAGATGGTAACAATGAGTCAACCATATTACTATGGTCTGGAGTCTCATGTCAGCCAGAACAGGTAAGGATGGTACATTTCCCTCCCTGAAGGATACTAGTGAACCATATGGATACTTATGACAATTGACAGTGATTAGATGGTTGTTTTTTGGTAGCTTTTTAATTCCAGATTTGTTTCAACTTCAATTTTCACCATCTACCATGGTGTGATTCAAATACATGTCTCAATAAGATATGTTTGAGACTCTGGATTACTAGTCCAAATACAATACAAATATGTCTCTGCCTCACCATGAATCACCACCCCCCACTCCCCTTTACAGACTGATGTTGAAATTGTGCCACATGTGTTCTCACCACACATTGCCTTGTAACTTGTTACCTAAGCCAGTAACAAATTACTCACCCTCTAATACTAAAATAACAGCTGTGATGGACTTACTTCCAGATTTTCATTCAATGTAGAACCTGGCATCTAAAGTGTCTCACAGAGATATTGAAGGCACTTTCTACATAACCATTCTTCATATTTTGTTATAAATCTTTGTACAATTCAAGCCTGCATACAATTTGCTGGGGTTCTGACTTTACAGGTTACTGTAACCAATCCCTAAAGGGTAACTAATGGGATTGGATTGAACTTATATTTTCCACTCCATTCAGGTTAGGTTAAAATTGCCTCTATAAATCTGACAAGAGTCACAGCAGAATATTCTGCTTACGTAAATTATGCCAGTAAAGTAGGGTGCACAGATGTAGCTGTATATATGCATGGATGAGTCACATACAGCACTTTAAATCAAGAGGACACTTGCAATTCACACCCTGTTGTGTCAAGTCATACACAGAACATATTGATTTAACACACATCATTTTAAACTCATGACACAAATAGCAGTGGGTATACATTTTTCTTGCCTGTATAATACCTCCCTCCATCTGCAGAGAATCATCTTCCTTTATTAAGGAGGACATGTTTTCCTTACAAAGATGCTGTAATAGAACCCAAGTTGATTTTAATGAAGGAATGGATTGCAGGTGAGGATTTGCATGGCTAGTGCAATCTTTTGCATATTAATTTTAATGATTTTAATCATATTGAATGTCTATAAAAATATGATACCAGTGGTGGTTTGGGCTTGGGACATGGATGTTGGTGTGTAAAGAGAGCTAGAATCCCAACACTCCTACATTTTTATTGCTTTATTCAAAGCTGTTTGTGAGCTGTTTTAGAAAGCATTTGAGGAAATGAATGCACAGCAATGTGAATTTTGCAGATCTGAAATTGAAAAAAAGTGTTAAAAAATTACCGAATTGTTATGGTGATAAAGGAGGCTATTTAGCCCATGGTGTCAGCACTGATTCTCTGTTAATATTTTAACTTAGTGCCAAACTCTTGATTTTCCCCAAGCCCAGCACATTGTTTATATTTAAATAAACACCTGACGCTCTCTTAATTGTCTCAGTTGAACCTGCCTCCATCACACTTCCAGGCAGTGTATTCCATTCCTTCACTACCTGCTGTGTGAAAACAGTTTATTTTCCACCTGGCCTTAACTTTTTTGCCAATATTTTAAATTTGTGCCTTTTCGTTCTTCGCCCCTTTACAAATGGAAACAGTTTCTCCTGATCTACTGTTTCTAGACAATTAATAATTTTGGAAGCTTCTATCAAATCCTATCTTAGCTTTCTCCTTTGCAAGGAAAAAGGCACAACTTCTCAATTTTCTTCAGTGCCTAATTTCCTATGCTTCCCCACGATCTTTCTCTGACCACCCACTCCCCCAAACACAGATGTCTATCTTCTCCATTTTTTCTCCTCATGCCCAGAACAATACACAATACACCAGTCGACCCAGTGACTTCTCCAAGTTCATCACAACTTCCTCATAACTTCACTTCTCTGTTACTCCAATCCTTATTAATGAAGCCTAGAATACCACATGTTTTGTTACAAATTCATCAAAACTTCCCCATAAAATCCTTGCTCTTATACTCTAATCCTTATTGAAGCCTAGAATACCACATGCTTTGTTAACAGTTCTGTATCTGAGCTGTTATGTTTAATAACTAATGTATATATACATCCATGTCTCTGTGCTCCTGTACAAACCCTTTATTTTATACACTGTCAATGCTCTTTGTATATAAGTGTATCACCTCACACATGTTTGCATTGAATTTCAGCTGCCAACTATCCGCCCACATCACCAGTGTGTCAATGTTCTTTTGAAGTTCTATAGAGTGTCTTCGCTGTTTAAAACTATCACAAGCTTTGTGCCTTTGCAAACATTGAAATTGTCCCTTGTATACCAAGATCTATATATCTGTGACAAACAAAGGGCCCAATATAATCTTCTGAGGAAATCCACAACAGTCCTTCTTCCAGTCCAAAATGCCCATTAACCATTACTCTCTGTATTCTATCCCTCAGCCATTTTATAACCGTGTTCCACTGCCTCTTTTATCCCATGACCTATAACTTTCCTCATATAAGGTTCTTGACAACAAAAGGGCTGATCATCTTGAACACATGTCACTAAGGCAGAGGATTTATTTTTCATGGATACATCAGAAAAGAAATATCCAGAGGAGGATCAGACAGTTACGGTTGAAAGACAGCTATGTTTGGGTGAGTGAGTGGTTGGAGAACTTAGTGGGAAAACGTGGGAAATTAGGCAGTGAGGAAAACAGGAGGCTCCCTTATACTGGGAATGAGATAGCAAAGGGTAGTTAAACCCCATGGTAGTTGAAAGAATCATTGTCCCCCACCTCCTCTATTATGAGTACCAGCACCCAGTGACCAAAAAAACATGGCAGCAATAGTTTAGACTAAATATACCAAGTTCAATGTTAGCTCTGGAAGGCCCTAATGTGTGCTTGAGAAAGATGAAGTGCTGTTCATCAAGTGTATAATGAGCTTTACTGGAGCAGTGTATGAGGACAGAATGGACAATCTAATTTCTCAGCAAGTTTAGTAGTCTAATCCTAAATTAGGCTCAGTAATCTGTATCAGGCTCAGACACTGCTAAAAACTGTAAATTTATCAGCAAACAGTTAATGTTGACCTTCTCAGAGCTACAGAACTAACTTGGATAAATGAAGTTGTGATGCAGATTATCTGACTGATGAACTAATCGGCTTAGGGCATCACGATTCATTTTTCAACATCACTCAACCTAAAATGTTACACAAATGTTTTCCTCAACTGGATAGAAATGGTGTTTAGGGAAAATGGGATAAAGACATGAGATTGGCACTAAGTAATTGAACCTATGTAGGTACAATGGGCTGAATGATCTCTTTCTGCTCTGCAACAGTTCTGTGATTTTGTGTCAGGACGTTTTACAGCATGGAAGAGACCCTGCAGCCAATCTGGTCCATGATGGTTGTCAAGCAACTATCTATTCTAGTCCCATTTTCCAAATCTTGGCCCAACGCCTTGTATGCTATGTGTTTTATCTAAATTATTTCTAAATTTGTGATGGTTCCGATCTCTACCACCCTTTCAGACTGCAAGATCCAAATACTCTTATCGTGTGGAAGTAAATAATCTGCTCTAAATTCCCTTTAAATCTCCCGTCCTTTACCTTTACCTATGTGGATTACTGACCCCTCTACTAATGAGAAATTGTTCACTCTTAACAACTCTCTTTATTTGCCTCATAGTTTTGCATTATTTAACTGTCTGCCATTGTATTTCAATTGACCTAATCTCTAACATAATTTACAGTTTACTTTAGCTCATTCTATTTTCACGTCCTCATAGGTGCTCTTATTTCTGTTTAACAGACTCGTCTTGGACCAAGTCTTCTCTCTCTTTCTTTCTTTCTCTCTCCCTCTCAATCTAAGTGTAAAATTTGATCACACCATTATCATTGGGATCTTGGGAATTCACTATGAGGTCATTAGGCTCTAATGCTACTACGGGTTCCAAGAGATCAATTGTGTTAGGGGATTCTCTAGTTCGTGGTACAGACAGACGTTTCTGTGGCCAGCAGCGAAAAAGCAGAATGGTGTGTTGCTTCCCTGGTGCCAGGATCAGGGGTGTCTCAGAGAGGGTGCAGAATGTTCTCAAGGGGTAGAGGGGCCAGCAAGAGGTCATTGTCCACATTGGAACCAATGACATAGGAAGGGAAAAGGTTGAGATTCTGAAGGAAGATTACGGAGAGTTAGGCAGAAATTTAAAAAGGAGATCCTCGAGAGTAGTAATATCTGGATTACTCCCAGTGCTACGAGCTAGTGAGGGCAGGAATAGGAGGATAGAGCAGATGAATACATGGCTGAGGAGCTTGTGTATGGGAGAAGGATTCACATTTTTGGATCATTGGAATCTCTTTTGGGGTAGAAGTGACCTGTACAAGAAGGACGGATTGCACTTAAATTGGAAGGGGACTAATATACTGGCAGGGAGATTTGCTCGAGCTACTCAGGAGGATTTAAGCTAGTAAGGTGAGAGGGTGGGACTCAGGGAGATAGTGAGGAAAGAGATCAATCTGAGACGGGTACAGCTGAGAACAGAAGTGAGTCAAACAGTCAGGGCAGGCAGGGACAAGGTAGGACTAATAAATAAATTAAATTGCATTTATTTCAATGCTAGGGGACTAATAGGGAAGGTAGATGAACTCAGGGCATGGTTAGGAACATGGGACTGGGATATCATAGCAATTACGGAAACATAGCTCAGGGATGGGCAGGACTGGCAGCTGAATGTTCCAGGATACAAATGCTACAGGAAGGATAGAAAGGGAGGCAAGAGAGGAGGGAGGTGGCATTTTTGATAAGGGATAGCATTACAGCTGTGCTAAGGGATGATATTCCCGGAAATACACCCAAGGAAGTTATTTGAGTGGAACTGAGAAATAGGAAAGGGATGATAACCTTATTGGGATTGTATTATAGACCCCCTAAAAGTCAGAGGGAAATTGAGAAACAAACTTGTAAGGAGATCTCAGCTATCTGGAAGAAAAATAGAGTGGTTATGATAGGGGATTTTAACTTTCCAAACATAGACTGCGACTGCCATAGTGTTTAGACGGAGAGGAATTTCTTAAATGTGCACAAGACAATTTTCTGATACAGTATGTGGATGTACCTACTAGAGAAGGTGCAAAACTTGACTTACTCTTGGGAAATAAGGCAGGGCAGGTGACTGAGGTGTCAGTGGGGGAGCACTTTGGGGCCAGCGACCATAATTCTATTAGATTTTAAATAATGATGGAAAAGGATAGACCAGATCTAAAAGTTGAAGTTCTAAATTGGAGAAAAGCCAATTTTGACGGTATTAGGCAAGAACTTTTGAAAGCTGATTGGGGCAGATGTTTGCATGTAAAGGGAAGGCTGGAAAATGAGAAGCCTTCAGAAATGAGATAACGAGAATCCAGAGAACGTATATTCCTGTCAGGGTGAAAGGAAAGGCTTGTAGGTATAGGGAATGCTGGATGACTAAAGAAATTGAGGGTTTGGTTAAGAAAAAGAAGGAAGCATATGTAAGGTATAGATAGGATAGATCGAGTGAATCCTTAGAAGAGTGTAAAGGAAGTAGGAGTATACTTAAGAGGGAAATCAGGAGGGCAAAAAGGGGATATGAGATAGCTTTGGCAAATAGAATTAAGGATCCAAAGAATTTTTACAAATACATTAAGGACAAAAGGGTAGTTAGGGAGAGAATATGGCCCCTCAAATATCAGCAAGATAGCCTTTGTGTGGAGACACAGAAAATAGGGGAGATACTAAATGATTATTTTGCATCAGTATTTAATGTGGAAAAGGACATGGAAGATACAGACTGTAGGGAAATAGACGATGACATCTTGCAAAATGTCCATATTACAGAGGAGGAAGTGCTGGATGTCTTGAACTGCATACAAATGGATAAATTCCCAGGACCTGATCAGGTGTACACGAAAACTCTGTGGGAAGCTAGAGAGGTGATTGCTAGGCCTCTTGCTGAGATATTTAGAACATAGAACATAGAACAATACAACGCAGAACAGGCCCTTTGACCCTCGATGTTGCGCCGACTTGTGAACTATTCACAGCTCATCCACCACACATTCCAAAATCATCCATGTGCTTATCTAAGGATTGTTTAAATCTTCCTAATGTGGCTGAGTTGACTACATTAGCAGCTAGGGCATTCCATGCCCTTACCACTCTCTGCGTAAAGAGAGTTTATCATCGATAGTCACAGGTGAGGTGCCGGGAAGACTGGCGGTTGGCAAACATGATGCCACTGTTTAAAAAGGGTGGTAAGGACAAGCCAGGGAACTATAGACCAGTGAGCCTGACCTCGGTGGTGGGCAGGTTATTGGAGGGAATCCTGAGGGACAGGATATACATGTATTTGGAAAGGCAAGGACTGATTAGGGATAGTCAACATGGCTTTGTGCGTGGGAAATCATGTCTCACAAACTTGATTGAGTTTTTTGAGGAAGTAACAAAGAGGATTGATGAGGGCAGAGTGGTAGATGTGATCTATTTGGACTTTAGTAAGGCGATCGACAAGGTTCCCCACGGGAGACTGATTAGCAAAGTTAGATCTCATGGAATACAGGGAGAGCTAGCCATTTGGATACAGAACTGGCTCAAAGGTAGAAAACAGAGGGTGGTGGTGGAGGGTTGTTTTTCAGACTGGAGGCCTGTGACCAGTGGAGTGCCACAAGGATCAGTGCTGGGTCATCTACTTATTGTCATTTACATAAATGATTTGAATACGAGCATAAGAGGTACAGTTAGTAAGTTTGCAGATGACACCAAAATTGGAGGTGTAGTGGACAGTGAAGAGGGTTACCTCAGATTGCAACAGGATCTTGACCAGATGGTCCAATGGGCTGAGAAGTGGCAGATGGAGTTTAATTCAGATAAATGCAAGGTGCTGCATTTTGGGAAAGGAAATCTTAGCAGGACTTATACACTTAATGGTAAGGTCCTAGGGAGTGTTGCTGAACAAAGAGACCTTGGAGTGCAGGTTAATAGCTCCTTGAAAGTGGAATCGCAGGTAGTTAGGATAGTGAAGAAGGCATTTGGTATGCTTTCCTTTATTGGTCAGAGTATTGAGTACAGGAGTTGGGGGGTCATGTTGTGGCTGTACAGGACATTGGTTAGGCCACTGTTTGAACATTGCGTGCAATTCTGCTCTTCTTCCTATCGGAAAGATGTTGTGAAATTTGAAAGTATTCAGAAAAGATTTACAAGGATGTTGGCAGGGTTGGAGGATTTGAGCTATAGGGAGAGGCTGAACAGGCTGGGGCTGTTTTCCCTGGAGCGTCGGAGGTTGAGAGATAACCTAATAGAAGTTTACAAAATTATGAGGGGCAAGAATAGGGTGAGTAGGCAAAGTCTTTTCCCTGGGGTCAGGGAGTCCAGAACTAGAGGGCATAGGTTTAGGGTGAGAGGAGAAAGATATAAAAGAGACCTAAGCAGTAACTTTTTCACGCAGAGGGTGGTACGTGTATGGAATGAGCTGCCAGAGGAAGTGGTGGAGGCATTTGGATGGGAATATGAATAGGAATGGTTTGGAGGGATATGGGCCGGATGCTGGCAGGTGGGACTACTTTGGGTTGGGATATCTGGTCGGCATGGACAGGTTGGACCAAAGGGTCGGTTTCCATGATGTACATCTCTATGACTCTAATTAATCCTGTCTCATTGTTCAAAGTCATGTTTAGGATAGCCTGATCTCTGGTTGGCTCCAGAACATGTTGTTCTGTGAAATTATTGTGGAAACAGTTATTGGTTACATTTGCCCATGTGATTTTCCAGTCTGTATGCTGATTAGCGTCTCCATGTTTCTCACCATAGCTTTCTGAAAAATTATTTTTTCCTCTATATTTCATCCCATTATGTGATGACTCATTAGAAGCCTTTACATTGCAAGTGACTTCTTATCTTTCCCATTTCTTATCTTGATTCAAACTACTTCTAACATCCTACTTCCTCGACTAAGGTCAGCCCTCCCTACTGTATTAATGTTATCATTAATTTAATACTCCTCCATATTTTCTTAACTTATTGTCATTTCTAATTGTTTTGTGCATTCAATATCTGGGAATACTTTTTTTTAACTGTAGAAATTTGGACAAATGCAATGATTAAAAAAAAAGATTTTCAGCTCTGTTCCTTACTCTTAACAGGTTGGAGCAATGTTTACTTAAGAGTTTAGCAGCTTAAGAAAAAGACAGTATGAAATAACAGGAAGGCTTACTGGAGAGTATTGCCAGTGGTGCTTACAAGTAATGCATTCCCAAGAGATGCTTTTGTTTTGCATGTTCAAAATAAATTTGTTAAAAAGCATTTGTTGACCTCCAAAAAAAAGTTTCAGAACTTATTTACTTCAGTCAATCACAGAAGGAAGCCATGAGTAACTAAAGGGCAGTTTGAGGACATCCATAAGCTGGCTATGTTGGCATGGAGATGGTTGGAGCTTCCAGGTTGCTCCAGTTTCAATTTATATGGGGAGTTTTGCTAAGAGAATTAGGTACACTTTGCTTCTTCGGTGGTATACAGCTTGCTAAGAGAAGATGGCCACAAGATACCGAGATAGACCTGCAATATTATCAGAGGAATATAAAACTAACATCCTCATTAGTCATATGGAGTATGGGTGAGAATTTATTTCAAACAGAACAAGATCTGGAATGCTGCCTCATTTGAAACTGATGAAATAATCCATATGGGTCCTCGAGAGAATTTAATGGCAAAGTCAGCAATAAACATATGAGCTTGAATGGATTATATGAGTAACCAGAACAATGGACTGAAGCAAGCACAATCAAGAGATGGCAAATGGCATTTGACCTCTGAGAATAACTGGAGCTGAAGAAAGAGTCTGTTTCAGTGTTGTACATCTCTATGATTCTATGACTCTATTCCGCCAAGGGCAGTGGTATACTTATTGGAGGTCCATACAGAACATGGAACAGCCTAGCACAGGAACAGGCCCTTCGGCCCTCCATTTCTAAACTAATCCCATGTGTCTGCACAAGGTCTGTATCCCTCTGTTGCCTGCCTGTTTATGTGTCCATCTAAATTCCTTTTTAATGTTGATATCATATATGCTTTTACCACCTCTCCTGGCAGCATGTTCCAGGCACCTATCAACTTCTGTATTAAAAAAATACTTGCCTCACACATCTCCTTTAAACTTTCCCCTCTCCTCTTAAATCTATGGCCCCTAGTATTTAACATGTACACCCTGGGAAAAAGACTCTGAGTATCTACCTCACCTTACGCCTCTCATAAATAAGTTTAAGATTGTTGTGTCTTGCAAGACAATTTTTGGAATAAGTAAGTGAGAAGTAAATCACAATCCAGATCGCAGTTATAAAGCACATCATTAAGTTAATAGTACTTGTCTTTTTCTTTAAATTCTTTAATATACAAGGAAATATGTGTTTTTTTTTTAAAAGGAAAAGTGAAATCTTGTCTCGTTCTATTGGGTAAAACAAGGTATATCCTGGTGTCCAACAGGATTGTAACAGTACGATGTAAATATTGCACATTATAAGGCACTTTTGGGCATTAAATTACTTTAAAAAGTAAATTAGACAGTTATTAACATAGAAAACTAGTTTTTCTTAACAACTTATATTAGCATGTATGCTCCATATCAGGAGTTTCATAATTTCATGCGCTTGTTGTCTTTGATTCCTTTATTCCATTTCCCTTCAACAAAACAGTTTGCCTATTCTTCAACATGTCAAAGTTTACTTTAATCACAAGCTTCAGTAATAGCCTTACAACTCTGTTTTTTTTCTATTCTAAATCTACTGCATTTAATCTTATAACTTTGTTTCCCTTGCCCCTTCATTTTTGAGTCCCAGTGGAATAATTTTTTTATCAACTCTCTCCCATCCTTTCATGATCAAATCAAGCTATCATTTCCTCTGTTCTAGCTCTGTATAACCAGCTAGTGCAGTGTTGCTTAGGCACCTCGGAAACAGATGGTGTTGTTTTAAGACCAGAAAATATGTTGAATCGGATAGTGCATAACTGAACTCCCCAGTGATTTGGGACAGTCTCAATTCATTACTCAGCTTAATGCAGTGAGTCAGAAATCAGACCTTTGAAGCAGGCAGATAACTATTCACTGACAAGAAACTGTTCGAGCAGAATGTGTGGAGGAGTAAAATGTTCCAAACTGCTTCACATTGGTAAAGTCAGTGTACAAGCGAGTCTTAGACAACAGGACATTGCACATTGAATGCTAGATTTATAGATTTATTGGCTTCAGCCAGGTCTGTTCAGTACTAAAAGAATGACAATTAGCTACCATGCTTTGGGATATATGAAGCCTGATGAAAGTCAATACAAAGATGGAGCATTTAAAGGATGACCAATTAGCCGATGCCCATTTTCCACCACTGTTGTAATTAAAACAACATTCGTGGTTCTGTAATTAATAATCTACTTATATGTGGGGAGGAGAGGGACCAGAGCCGATAAAATGTGGAGCTGGAAAAAGCGCAGCAGGTCAAGCAGCTTGAGGAAAGCAGGAGAGTTGACATTTTGGGTAGGACCTTTCATCAATTGTACTATCATTAGACTATTAATTCAGAGACCCAGGTAATACTCTGGGAAACTAGGTTCAAATCCCACCATGGCAGATGGTGAAATTTGAATTAAAGAAAAGACTGGAATTAAAAGTCTAATGATCACCAAGAAACCATTCATGATTGTTGGGAAAATGTTCCATTTAGTTCACAAATGTCTGACGGAAACAAACTGCTTTCTTTACCTGGTCTGCCCTATATGTGGCTCCAGACCCACAGCAATGTGATTGACTCTTCTCTGCAATTAGGCATGGGCAATAAATGCTGGTTTAGTCAATGATGCCCACAACCCATAACTGTACTGAAACAAAAAAATCTTTGCTGTTTAAATTTACATATGACCATTCAGTCAAAGTAGCCCTTAAAGTATGGAACAAAACTGAATCTGGTATAAAATTCACAAGGGTCTCTTCCATCTAGAGGGACAAGGACAGCAGATACATGGAAACACCATCACCTGCAAGCTCCCCTCTAAGACACACACCATCTTGACATGGAAATAATTACAGTCCCTTCACTGTCACTGGGTTAAAATGGATTGCAGCTCATCACCACCTTCTCAAGAAGGAACTAGAGATGGGCAATAAATGCTGGCCAGCCAGTGGGTCCCATGTCCCAAGAGTGAATAATTTTTTTAAAAGGCTTGGATGAGCAAAAAGATGGATTTGACTGTAAAATGATAAGCTAGGCAATGATCGGCATTGTAGAAAGTTATAAAATTCTGAAGCTCCCTGTCATTTGGGCTTACTTTCTGTTGTTAGGAAGAACTGTATCAGATCTTCAATGGCTTCTTAATGGAGCATTTTGTGATAACTTTGGGATCATCTCCTCAGATTGTGTCAAATACTACATGTGCTGAAACTGAACCTTTTATTCAACCATCAACGCTGAACACAGCAATAAAAGCTCATCCACTGAACAGTTTCTACCAATATGAAACTTTACACCAATACAAACCACAAGCCTGTGTTAGATATGAAGTAACACAAAATGGCGAAGTGGGGCCATTCGGCGCAGCCATTTTGGCGTGAGCGATTTGGCGTGGCCTGTTTGGCGCAGCCTATTTTGCCACAGACCCATTTAGGCGCAGAACTATTTTGGCGTACATATATGGTAGTCATCAATGAAAATCAACATAATAGTAGAATTATTTAATGGGTAGTTTCCAGTAGTTTGTAGTTATTTGTATATCAACTGCATTTAGTCTGTGATTAGTCCACTCCTTACCGTGGTTCCTCAAAATTTCTTAAAATAAAATATAACCCATTAAATTCCCTGAATTTCTTTAATTCCAACGGAATATTGTGCCCTGCTATGAGATATACAAGTTCAAAGTCACAGTTGATAATGTCAGGGCAGCATTCAGGCTGTATTTCCAGAACCATTTCCAATAATTTATCATATGTTGTTTGTAACTTATTTGGGAGTAAAGCATACAACAGTGGGAACACACCTTTATGTATTTCCCCTAAAATAACATAAACTTGTGAAAATAGAGGTGGGGAAATGTGAATGTTACATCAACATATAACTTTTTTGATTGTTTCAGAATCTCGGCATTCCTTTTTCTTCTAAATATAAGAATTCTGCGGGTGATGCGACCACTGTCGGCTAGTAAAAATTGTTCTTCATTATATTCATTAACAGAATATGTTTTAAAGCTATCTGGAATTACAAGTTCTTCTAAATTTCTTGGATTTACTGGGTAAGCAGCAATTTCTTTCCTTGTCCTACGAACCATTTTCTTCAGCGCTCTGTTGTTAGGCATCGTTCCTTGGCAAGCTTCCGACAAATTTTCTAGGCATT
This sequence comes from Chiloscyllium plagiosum, assembly GCF_037043375.1. Taxonomy (NCBI): domain Eukaryota; kingdom Metazoa; phylum Chordata; class Chondrichthyes; order Orectolobiformes; family Hemiscylliidae; genus Chiloscyllium; species Chiloscyllium plagiosum. Next base: position 122,468,486 of record NW_028270142.1, on the reverse strand, counting down.
CGTTAATCACTTGTAAAGTTCCCTCTACAGTTGTTTTTCTTTGATGACTAGTTATTTCAATAATAACTACAAACTACAGGAAACTACCCATTTAATAATTCTATTATGTTGATCTTCATTGATGACCACCAAAATAGTTCTGCACATAAATGGGTCTGCGGCAAAATAGGCTGCGCCAAACAGGCCGCGCCAAATCGCTCACGCCAAAATGGTTGCGCTGAATGGTCCTAAACCCCCAAAATGAAATTAGTTATGTTATAGTATATTATACGTAAGGTCAAAGTTTAATTTGGTTCTGGGCAACAGTATAACTTCAACTGATGTGAAGTTGTTAAAGCCCCTGGGAATTCTTTTAAAATGCTGGTTTTCACACTTTATTCTGAGTTGTTTATATATTTTAATTGTGGACACTTTCATGGTTTTCATGGTAAATGAAGCACAGTAAACCAGTTTAATGGATATATCTGCATTGCAGACCCGGCAATTACAGACCAGTAAGTCTCACGTCTGTGGTCTCAAGATGTTAGAAAGGATTCTGAGGGATAGGATTTATGACCATCTGGAAGAGCATGGCTTGATTAAATGCAGGCAACACGGCTTTGTGAGGGGCAGGTCATGCCTCACAAACCTTATCGAGTTCTTTGAGGATGTGACTAGAAAAGTTGATTAGGGTCGAGCTGTGGATGTGGTGTATACGGACTTCAGCAAGGCATTTGATAAGGTTCCCCATGGTAGGCTCATTCAGAACTGAAAATGTGTTGCTGGAAAAGCGCAGCAGGTCAGGCAGCATCCAGGGAACAGGAGAATCGACGTTTCAGGCATAAGCCCTTCTTCATTCAGAAGGTCAGCAGAAATGGGATACAGGTAAACTTAGCTGTCTGGATACAGAATTGGCTGGCCAACAGAAGACAGCGAGTGGTAGTAGAAGGTAAATATTCTGCCTGGAAGTCGGTGGTGAGTGGTGTTCCACAGGGCTCTGTCCTTGGGCCTCTACTGTTTGTAATTTTTATTAATGACTTGGATGAGGGGATTGAAGGATGGGTCAGCAAGTTTGCAGATGACACAAAGGTGGGAGGTGTCGTTGACAGTATAGAGGGCTGTTGTAGGCTGCAGCGGGACATTGACAGGATGCAGAGATGGGCTGAGAGCTGGCAGATGGAGTTCAACCTGGATAAATGCGAGGAGGTGCATTTTGGAAGGTCAAATTTGAAAGCTGAGTACAGGATTAAGGATAGGATTCTTGGCAGTGTGGAGGAACAGAGGGATCTTGGTGTGCAGGTACATAGATCCCTTAAAATGGCCACCCAAGTGGACAGGGTTGTTAAGAAAGCATATGGCGTTTTGGCTTTCATTAACAGGGGGATTGAGTTTAAGAGTCGTGAGATCTTGTTGCAGCTCTATAAAACTTTGGTTAGACCGCACTTGGAATACTGTGTCCAGTTCTGGTTGCCCTATTATAGGAAAGATGTGGATGCTTTGGAGAGGGTTCAGAGGAGTTTTACCAGGATGCTGCCTGGAATGGAGGACTTATCTTATGAAGAGAGGTTGACTGAGCTCGGACTTTTTTCATTGGAGAAAAGGAGGAGGAGAGGGGACCTAATTGAGGTATACAAGATAATGAGAGGCATAGATAGAGTTGATAGCCAGAGACTATTTCCCAGGGCAGAAATGACTAACACGAGAGGTCATAGTTTTAAGCTGGTTGGAGGAAAATATAGAGGGGATGTCAGAGGCGGGTTCTTTACACAGAGAGTTATGAGAGCATGGAATGCGTTGCCAGCAGCAGTTGTGGAAGCAAGGTCATTGAGGACATTTAAGAGACTACTGGACATGCATATGGTCACAGAAATTTGAGGGTGCATACATGAGGATTAGTGGTCAGCACAACATCATGGGCTGAAGGGCCTGTTCTGTGCTGTACTGTTCTATGTTCTATGTACATGGGGCCATTTTCCTGTCAATGGTCATTTCCAAGCATGTTGCTAGGGTTAAAGTGAAATACAGATGCAGAGTAGAATGGCCTTTTAAATAAGATAAGAGAGCACAGATTAGCAGCAGGCTCACTAACCTATGTCTTGCTCTGTACCACGCTTGTTGTGGAGTGCATAAAGTCCTTCATTTTTTGATTTAGATACTTTTACTGACCCTCTTCAGAGGTGTTATGATCCCCATCTGCTCTGTTTGTGCCTCTATATTATATGAAAAGATGTGGAGGTGTTGGTGTTGGACTGGGGTGGACAAAATTAAAAATAAGGGATGCAACTGATGAAGGCACAGTGCTCCAAAAGCTTGTACTTTCAAATAAAGTTGTGTAACTACAGCCTGGTGTCATGTGATTTTTAACTGTGTCCAAAGATATGCAGGCTAGGTAGATTGGGAAATTTAGCATAGCCAATGTGTCCAGGGGTTTGTGTAGGTTAAGTGGATTAGCCATGGGAAATGCAGGGTTACAGAGATTAGTTAGGGGATTTGGTCTGGGTGGGATGCTCTTCAGAGGGTTGGTATGGATTCGATGGGCCCAATAGCCTGGTTCTACACTGTAGGGATTCTATAATTCTAGGATTCTATATTGTTTCTACAGACAACCACACAATGAACGATACCTATGTGATACACATCTACAATGTAACTTTATTTAAAACAGAGCAGTTTGGAAGTAAAATTGAAGATATTGCTAAACTGTGTTCAGTCTTACCAAGAGAGGCATTCTTTCTGGAAATGAAGAGCTTGTTCTTGTTTATGGATTCAAATTTGGTGTGCTGCCATGCCACATTAAATTAATCACCTAGTTCAAACTCTTTTATTACCAGTTATCTCATCACAAACCAATTTCCATTGATGTCAAGCAGATCTGGTACAAGCGCATTGTGGAACATCAAATAATCTGACAGATTTTCATATGCTATGCAAATGGCTGGTGGTGTTGTATAATCTCAAGGCAAATCCTGGTCTGCATATACGTAAACCGTACAGATGTAATACATTGACAAAATGCATGCTGTGCTCAATGAAGGTTGCAACTTTATATGTGAAAGACTTGCCACTACATATGACTGGAAAGCCACACTCAAAGGCAAGTTGCAAAGGTGCTTTTTGGTCTTGGAAAAGATGTTAACTTGTATTATAATGTAAGTGATGAAATTTGTCCTCATGGCTCACTGTGTCAACTAATATATGGGTTACCTAAGGCACAAAAAAAACAATGTTCATTTCTATTTCTATTGTTCTATTTATGAATGACTCTGCACAACATAAATTAGTCAAATTGTTTGGTGAGCTTTTGTAGCCAGCTCTGAATGAATCTTCCAATGAGGATTCCTTCACTTTTGCAAAGTCCATACAAGACCTACATTGTAAGCGCAATAACACTTCTTGGATATTTACCAGCAGACCACTCAAAGAAGTCAATGTCGTTTGCATTATGTCACCATATCATGGTAATCGAGATGTGTCACTGCTGTCTGAATCTGTGTTCAATCAACTCATAAATTCATAGAGTTGAGTTCAGTTTCAATGACACAATTTGTGCCCAAGTCTAGATGGCATTACTCGACTCAGACCACCTTCACCAACATCTTTATTTAGTGGACCACTAACATCTTACACCTTCCACATTTCTGATAATTTGCAAGATTTGAATCTGCAGCTGCACTAAAGAGTCTCTTCACATAGCTTAATGAACTCCATCCTCTGCTCAAATTTAACATTGAAATGGAGCAATCAAATGAGCTTCCTTTCTTTGACATATGAGCTGAAACATCAGCCAATGGGCTCATAGTTATTAACTACCAAAAGCCTACATTAATTGGTCAATGAAAGCATTGAGATTCATACAATCCCACAAGATCAAAGTTATTGGTAAGCTTGTGAAGAGGACCTGAGTTTCCTGTACATCACACACATGTGATGCTGAGGAAGGGCATATCTGTGTGATAACAAATACACTGATCAAATTATCACTCATTGAATACTATGGAAACACATGAAGAGGCCTACATCAACCACTTTTGATCTTGAGCAGGGTTCAGTTTACGTCAGATTGTGCTGGAAGGGGGAGATGTCTCAAAAGTGTGAACAACAGGTGAAGTTAACTGTCTCAATTCCTGATGAAGGGATTTTGCCTGAAACATCGATTTTCCTGCTCCTCGGATATTACCTGACCTGCTGTGTTTTTCCAGCACCACACTCTCGACTCTAATTTCCAGCATCTGCAGTCCTCATTTTTGCCTTGTTTCATACAGCTACCATGCAGTAAATCCATCAACAGGATGCTGCCGTCAATCTAAAAACACGGTTTGCCTACCATACATGAGCATTCTGAAGAAGGCCTCCTGGACTTGAAATTAACTCTTTCTTTTTCTCTCCACAGATGCTGTCAGTCCTGCTGAGTTTCTCCAGCAATTTCTGTTTTTGTTACTCATTTGTGTAATGTGATACATGAATTTCAGAGCCAATTATCTGATACCAATTATGTAGGTCATATATCCCAATGTGGACCATTTCAAAGAACATATCTTGTTTTCCATTTACAGAATGCAGTTTGCCAATTATATTCAACCAACCTGTATTTAGAGTCATAGAGTCATAGAGATGTACAGCATGGAAACAGACCCTTCGGTCCAACCCGTCCATGCTGACTAGATATCCCAACCCAATCTAGTCCCACCTGTCAGCATCTGACCCATATCCCTCCAAACCCTTTCTATTCATATACCCATCCAAATGCCTCTTAAATGTTGCAATTGTACCAGCGTCCTCTGGCAGCTCATTCCATACACAAATCACCCTCTGCGTGAAAAAGTTGCCCCTTAGGTCTCTTTTATATCTTTCCTGTCTCACCCTAAACCTATGCCCTCTAGTTCTGGACTCCCTTCCAGGGAAAAGACTTTGTCTATTTATCCTATCCATGTCCCTCATAATTTTGTAAACCTCTATAAGGTCACCCCTCAGCCTCCGATGCTCCAGGAAAACAGCCCCAGCCTGTTCAGCCTCTCCCTGTAGCTCAGATCCTCCAACACTGGCAACTTCCTTGTAAATCTTTTCTGAACCCTTTTAAGTTTCACAACATCTTTACAATAGGGAGGAGACCAGAATTGCACGCAATATTCCAACAGTGGCCTAACCAATGTCCTGTACAGCCACAACATGACCTCCCAACTCCTGTACTCAATACTCTGAACAGTAAAGGAAAGCATACCAAATGCCTTCTTCACTATCCTATCTACCTGCGACTCCACTTTCAAGGAGCTATGAACCTGCACTCCAAGGTCTCTTTGTTCAGCAACACTCCCTAGGACCTTACCATTAAGTGTATAAGTCCTGCTAAGATTTGCTTTCCCAAAATGCAGCACCTCGCACTTACCTGAATTAAACACCATCTGCCACTTCTCAGCCCATTGGCCCATCTGGTCAAGATCCTGTTGTAATCTGAGGTAACCCTCTTCGCTGTCTAATACACCTTCAATTTTGGTGTCATCTGCAAACTTACTAACTGTATCTCTTATGCTCACATCCAAATCATTTATGTAAATGACAAAATGTAGAGGGCCCGGCACCGATCCTTGTTGCACTCCACAGGTCACAGGCCTCCAGTCTGAAAAACAACCCTCCACCACCACCCTCTGTCTTCTACCTTTGAGCCAGTTCTGTATCCAAATGGCTAGTTCTCCCTGTATTCCATGAGATCTAACCTTGCTAATCAGTCTCCCATGGGGAACCTTGTCGAATGCCTTACTGAAGTCCATATAGATCGCATCTACTGCTCCAACCTCATCAAACTTCTTTGTTATTTCTTCAAAAAACTCAATCAAGTTTGTGAGACATGATTTCCCATGCACAAAGCCATGTTGACTGTCCCTAATCAGTCCTTGCCTTTCCAAATACATGTACATCCTGTCCCTCGGATTCCCTCCAACAACTTGCCCACCACTGAGGTCAGGCTCACCGGTCTGTAGTTCCCTGGCTTGTCTTTACTGCCCTTCTTAAACCATGGCACCACGTTTTGCCAACCTCCAGTCTTCTGGCACCTCACCTGTGACTATCAATGATACAAATATCTCAGATAAGTTAATTGTTGCTTTAAGTCTGTCCAAGAGAAAGGCTATATTAGTGAGTACAGTGGGTTCTTTCTTGATTATATGTTTTTGGAGATACGTCTCTTGATTAAACTTAAAATATAAGCCATAGCTATTAATCTAACCTGGGGCAGTGTTTGTCGAGGAATAAGACAGTGTTATTTTCTGGGTCTGTAGATTGTGAAGGAGCAAAAATGGACTTTACAGTGATATGTACTTCTTGTCAGATGTGGGAGTTTAAAGAGAGTTTAAGGGTTACTGCAGATTATATCTGCCATAAATGCTGTTGGATGCGAATCTTATCAGATCGAGTGGATCGGTTGGAGAGACAGATAGAAGCGACGAGGAATTTGCAACAGCAACAGTATGTGATGGATGGCAGTTATAGGAAGGGGGGAAAGTCTCAGATACAGTCACATAGATGGGTTAACTCCAGGAAGGGTATGAGAGATAGGCACCTAGGACCTTTTGTGGATATACCCATTTCAAACAGGTATTCTGTTTTGGAAAATGTAGGGGGTGATGGAACAGCCAAGTTTCTGGTATTGAGACTGGCTGTAATGCAACGAGGGGTATGTCGGCTTCCAAGAGATCAATTGTGTTAGGGGATTCTGTAGTCCGAGGTACAGACAGACGTTTCTGTGGCCAGCAGAGAAAAAGCAGAATAGTGTGTTGTTTCCCTGATGCCAGGATCAAGGATGTCTCAGAGAGGGTGCAGAATGTTCTCACGGGGGAAGAGGGGCCAGCAAGAGGTCATTGTCCATATTGGAACCAACGATATAGGAAGGGAAAAGGTTGAGATTCTGAAGGGAGATTGCAGAGAGTTAGGCAGAAATTTTAAAAAGATTTGCAAGCCTCGGGAAATTATATCCATCAGTAAATATGATGCAGCCATTCGAAATTACTTATTAAACAATCCAAACTCTAAGAGTCATGCTGGAAACCATCTTAAGATCAGCAGTCAGGCTCATACTGGGATACATGTTTAGGCAAAAGGAATATTCATTAAAAAATGAATTTGTGATGATAGCCAATACACCCTCTTGGTATCACCCTGACTGATCACAATCCCTATCTGTGTGATCTGAGAATCTTTTAAGAAAATTAAGATTGGGAAGTAGCTGCTAACTTTGCCGCATCTTCAATGAAGTCTCAACCAATTTGAACCCTCCACTTATACTTTATGAAATAGTGTCCTCCACCCTTTTAAGTCTGTTTCAAACATCCTAGTTCTTGTGAGTAAAAGACAAAAAGCTTCAACCTTCTGTCACCTTTTAGCAGTGAAAATGCTGGAAATACTCAGCATGTGAGAATGGTTCTAGCTATGTGACAATGCCAAAATAGCACTTTTCAATAAATTACATCCTGTGTGATTGTGACAAAGGCAGACGAGAACACTCTCATTTGGATCTATTCTTACCTATCTAACTGGAGCTAGAAAATCACTCGAACTGACATATTTTCCTCCTTTCACACCACTATTTCTCTTCTCCAGGGATCAAATCTTGGCCCCCTCTTATTCTTCATCTACATGTTGCCCTTTTCTCAACACACTATGAAGGCAAAATATTAGTTTTTAGATGTATATTGATGACATCCAGCTCCAGCTCACCACCACCACTCTTCAATCCTCCTTTCTTGCTCAGTTATTGGACAGCTTATCTGACATCCCGTACTTGAAGGTAGAAATTTCCCCCAGTTGAATAATATGAGGATAGAAGCCATATGTTCCTTTTTTAACCTCAAGCTCCACTCCTAAGCTATCAACTCTGCCCCTATCCCTGGCAAAAATCAAATGGAGGAGAAAGTGGGGACTGCAGATGCTGGAGATCAGAGTCAAAGAGTGTGGTGCTAGAAAAGCACAGCCAGTCAGGCAACATCTGAGGAGCAGGAGAGTCGATGTTTTGAGCATAAGCTTGAGTCCTTATGAAGAACTTATGTTTGAAACATCGACTTTTCTGCTCCCCAAAAGTAAAATGAAACCAGTCTGTTTACAACATTTGATCTGAAAATAGATTCAGACCTCAAAATGTTTCCATTTCTAAGGCTGTCTTTCTCCACTCCTATATGGTCACTCGACTTCTAACTGTCTGAGGTCAATTACTGTTAAGAGGCTTGTCAGTGCAATTATTAGGTGTGACTATTTCAATGTACTCTTGGCTGGTTTTCCACAATCTACCTTTGATGGACATCATGCCACCCAAAACTCTGCAATTTGTGTCATTACTCACTGTGAGTCCCATTTTCCATCTTATTTCTTTAATCATACTTCTGGCTCTGGGTCAAGTATTGTCTTGAAACAACACTCTCATGCTTGTTTTCAAAACCCTCCATGACCATGCCATTTCCACTCCCATACCTTACAATCCTCCAAGATATTTGTGCTTCTTTAATTCTGTCCTCATGCACATTCCCAATTATAATTGCTCCGTCATTGACAGCCATTCCTTCAGTATTCTAGGTCCCATCATTACACTTCTTCTTGTATTTTCCTTACTCTGCTCCTTTAAGTTAGTTCTTAAGATCTACATTTTTTAACAATCCTTTGGTCATCTGACATAAAATCTCTTTCACTATCTTTATGGTAAAGCCTTAGTTAAAATGCAATGCCTTTTGGTATTTCATTAGGTTAGAGGTAGTACATAAACTTCAATTGATTTTGTTGAAATGCTAACAACCACGACCCATGAACCGTTTCTCCCACCACAGATTCTGTCTTACCTACTGAGCATCTCTAGCATATCCCATTTTTATTTCAAATAGCAATTGTAGTTAAATGCATGGTAAATGAAGGACAGTGCCATATCGAAAAATGTGAGGTTATCTACCTTGGTAGGCAAAACCAGGAAGGCAGTTTACTACCTGAATTGTGATAGATTGGGAAAAGGAGAAGCGCAATGAGACCTGGAGGTCATTGTACACTATGTGCTGAGTGTAAGCATGTAGGTGCAGCAGGCGGTGAAGAAAGCAAATGGGATTTGATCTTCATAGCGAGAGGACTCCAGTACAGGAGCAGGGATATCTTACAACTATTGTCCAGGATCTTGGTGAGACCACACCTGGAGCATTGTACATTGGTTAGGTCACCTTCTCCAAACAAGAATGTTCTGACTATGGAGAGAGTGCAACGGGACTGTGCTATCAAGGCTGACGAGAGACTTGATCGCTTAGGACTAGGTTCATTGGAGTTTAGTAGAATGAGGGGAGATCTCATTAAAACCTATAAAATTCAAAAAGGACCACACAGGGTTAACCCAAAATTGTTGTTCCCAATATTGGTGGAATCAAGAACAACAGAACAGAAGCTAGGGATTATGGGTAGGCCATTTAGAACTGAGATGAGGAGCAATTTCTTCATCCAGAGAATGGTAAACCTGTGGAATTACCAGCTGCAGAAAGTAGGTGTGGCCAAAACATTTAATGGTTTCAAGAAGAAGTTAAATATTCCTCTTTGGGCTAAAGGTATCAAAGGGCATGGGGAGAAAACGGGAGCAGGGTACTGAATTGGATGATCAGCCATGATAACCAAGAATGGTGGAACAGGCTCAAAGGGCTGAATAGCCTACTTCTGCTCCTATTTTCCATTTTTCTACAATATGTAATTTAACATCTCAGACTAATTATATTTCAGCATCAATTACTTTTATTTGCTTCATGTTGGTGTTCTGTCCACAGAAGCTGCGTGACCTGCTGAATTTTCCAGAGTTTTTATTTTTATTTCAGATTTTCAGCATCTGTGGAATTTGGCTTCTGTTTTCCCTCTATGCTAATTGTACAAAGCTTCGGTACATCAAATCTAATTCTGTTCACAGCACTGGATACTCCAGAAACCTATTTTCCCAAGTCACTAGTTTCAGCAAAGTATATGAGCATAAAGGAAGTGATAATTGGTAAGTGAAGAAAAAAGATCCTTAATTCCTAAACCTCCCCGCGTTACACAACTTCAATTAACCAAGTTATGTTTGATTTGTTTGTAGCACAGTGGTAGTGCTCCTGCCTCTGAGCTATAATCCTGGGTTCAACTCTCACCTGTTTCAGAGTAATGTCACAACTTCTGTGAACAGTTTGATTAAAAATATTTATATAATATCCTCATATTGCATAGCTATCATTACTTATATTATTGAAAAGTGTAGTTCCCACATTTATCCAACCATATGGGGATGTTTCACTCACCCAAAACATAGCAACCATTGTTTATTTCCATTATAAAAGTGCCTTCTGGCAGAAACACATGTTCATTTAATTGTTTGTACCTTATTCAGCAGCAATTCATTTGCATACTTCATCACCTCTCTCTCATGTAAGGCCATGAGTTGAGTTTCAGTAACAAGCATGCTGAATGAGTAAAAGCATGATGTTAAGGTGCAATTACCTTTAAGGAGCGTGGGATTCAGGTTCAACAGATCAACTTGTTATTAACAATTTCAAACAACCCTTTTCAAATTTAAATATCACATTTCTGGAGGGCATCGGAATTGAACCAATGGCTTTTGGTTCAGCGAAAGAGACACTAACTCTGTGCCACAAGACTTTCAGGATGATTTGTTACAATTGTACTCAACAGTAACAATGCTAGCCAAGCTCATTCAACTCATACAGTAAAGAAATTACATTCATATTCATAAATCCACTATAAATGGACAACTTTATATCAGTACTAAATGTTTGGAAACAATGCATTGAATGTTAATATAGTCAATTGTGAGGAAGGTGAAAGAAATGTCTAGCCAAACATTAGAGGAATAGTATACCATTTTCACATTCATATAGAATCCCTTCCACTCATTGTATCCTTTTTAATCAGATATGATATCTCTGATACCTGACTCATATGTGAAAATGTACACAAAATGCATATCATTCTTATTTACAACATAATGTTTTCATTTAATTCTTATGTTTGAACTTAATGTTTTCCTTTCTTCCATTGCTTGCTGTTGCAAAATGATGCGATGTAATATGATTGTGCTTTGATACAATAGGGCTGTGCTCAATATTCAGATCAAGTCCCTTTAGATTCATGCATTGAAATCGGATAGACTTTTACCAAAATGTGACATTCTACAGTCAACATTATTATGAGTCAAACAGCAATATGCAGAGGTGAGAAGATTCTAATCTGAATAATACAACTCAATTTCAAGTGCAGAAGAGAAGGCTTTATTCCTTCAAGGTGTCTATTTTTCACATTTGGAATAAGAGTGAAACATTAGGGGTCGGTGGCACAGTGGCTCAATGGTTAGCACTGCTGCCTCACAGCACCAGGGACCTGGGTTCAATCCTACCCTCAGGCAACTATCTGTGTGAAGTTTGCACATTTTCCTTGTGTATGCATGGGTTTCCTCCAGGTGCTCTGGCTTCCTCCCACAGTCACAAAAATGTGCAAGTTAGGTGAAACAGCCATGCTAAATTGCCCATTGTGTTCAGGGATGTGTAGGCTAGTTGCATTAGTCGGGGTAAATGTAGGATAATAGGGTAGGGGAATGGGTCGAGGTAAGTCACTCTTCAGAGGGTCAGTGTGGACTTGTTGGGCTGAAGGGTCTGCTTCCACACTGTAGGGATTCTGTTTAAAAAAAAAATTGGCCCTTGAATATGCTCTACTGTGAAGACCATATCATAGAATCCCTACATTGTAGAAACAGATCATTCAGCCCATTGAATCCACACCAAATCCCCCAAAGAGCATCCTACCCACACCCAGTCCCATACTCTATCCCTATAAACCTGCATTTCCTGTAGTTAATCTACCTAGCCTGAAGATCCCTGGACCCTATAGGCAAGTTAGCATGGCTAATCCACCTAATTACCCATCTTTGGACTATGGGAGGAAACCAGAGCACTTGGAGGAAACCCACAAGACATGGACAGAATGTCCAAACTCCACACAGATAGACTGTTAACGTATCTTTCAGTTTTTTTCTGTAATTTTGATTGTGGACTGAAATGGAAAGAGGACAAAATGAAGTTAAAACCAAAGATTGCAATGAGGAAGATTGCACTTAATAGCAAGTTCTCTGACACTTATCTAAGGTGCTGTTTACACAACTGTTTCTTCAAGCATTGGGGGAAGTCTGGTCACAGACAAGTTGGAGCCATGGGATGAGTACAAATGGAAATTTAGCCAGCAAAGTGCAGATAATTAGTCTGGCAAATTCTGGATGACAAAGGCCTTCTGCCTGTCAACAACTCTGTGATTGCCTTCACGGTGGCTGAACAGCTTGTGGTTGTTACACTTTGGGTCAAAAGCCAACCAGAAAAGAAGGAGCTATCCTTTACTCTCTGCTATGATAAAAACTCCCTCAAACCTGAAGGACAGTTTATTTCCCCTCATCAGTCTTTGCAAACTGTGGCTTATAATCTATAAGTCAGTTAGTTCCGAAGTGGGAACTCCTGGAATTGAGTCAAAGTACCTGTAGATGAAAAATTGAGGAGCAGCAGCTCCTGACAAGTCAAAAGGTTAATCTCAGAGAAGTCTGTGGACATGGACCTCTGAATTGCCTGTCCAGTCATTCTTGCTGTCCAAAACACCCCATGTCTTTTTTTTGTTTCTCTCTGTCTGTACATATTTACATGTGTAGGGGAAGTCGGTTCGAGTATGAAAAAGGTTAAGATTATGTCAGTTTAGCCAGCTATTAGTCATGAGTAGAGAAGCTTTGTGGCTGTCGTGACATGATATAGTTGGTGAAGGATAAAGCTGGATTGCCAACATTTGTCCAGGAGGACAGTGGCCCTTTCTCTTGTGACCCTTTCCCTCATCTTAGCTGTTGTCTAAATACTTGCCATACAACTTACATGTTCAGAATTTCTACCAGAGAGGCCATGGGATGGTAAGGTGACATTTATCTCACCTGGGGGCTGATAGTCACAGCAATATTGGATCCAGTTGGACATGGACCATAGATGGAGAATGGAGTTCAGTTTTGGGCACTGAATTTTAAGAAGGATATATTGAGACAGCGGAGCATGGTTTCAGAGTTATCCTTAGTTCATTCAACACTTAGGGTTAATGAAAAAGAAGCTTGGTTGGAGTGTATAATTGATGGCTGATTTAGTATCGATCACATTGCACCAGTACCAAATTTGGAAGTACTACATTCTGAGTGGAACTTCTAACTAATGTTGAGTTAAGAAAGCATATGTACTGTAATATGAAGCTCACTGGAAATAGAATTAGGCTGCCCAACCTCTGTATCCAGCAGACAAAGGGAGAGGCAATTCCAATTTTGGCGAGGTTTAAAAGACATTCTGAAGGAAGAATGGACATAAAATGAATAGGATGTTACACGTAACTATCTCCGAACCCCATTGTACCTTCCTTTAACTGTATATTTTGAACCAATCCATTCATTGAATAAAGATGCAGTAGGGAGTCAGTAATGTACTCAACAGGAGAGGGCACAACACTATCATGTTCTTGATCTCATCATGCTGATAATGAAATTTGCTGAGATAAGGAAAATATTGAGAGAACCTTTTGTATTTTTGGCTCAGGTCAGGAGGGTTTGTTGAGTAGGATTTCTCAGTGCAAGGCCTAGCATGTTTCCTCACCACATCTTACCAACTTGTTTCATTAATTACCTCAGTCAGCCCCCTCAACTAATTTGAGCTCCATTCAATCATTCACCATTCCTCACCAGATATTACCTGAAATACCAATATCCCCGGCACCAGTGGCATTTTTAAAACACCGCTGCAACCCTGGACAAGCATTGCTAATCTGGCTTTGCCCTTCACCGGCAATGTCGTGGCACAGTAGCGTCATAGCCGTACTGCTCATGGTATATAACTGGCTTAAGTGACACTTGGCAGGATAACCTTAGTCACTGTTTAAGCACTCAGCCACACAGTTTACCTGATCATAGCTACATCCTATCCAACCATTATCTGTGTGCTCACTGCAGACCCACAGGTTGTCATTGTCCACTTCACAGACAGGTAGGCAATTGGACAATTCTGACAATTCCAAACATAAGCTGTTATCTACAGTCAGCAAAACCAAAAACAACTTTAAAATATGTAGAATCCTGTTCATCAGCATAATGAAAATAAAATAATGGCATCATGACCAACAATTATCTTACGGGCTGTCCATTGCACCCAGCTCTCATTTACTGGAACTGAGTGTCTATCAGGTCCTGTCTAGATTGTAGCACCCAAAGCAACGGGGCTCTGTCATGCACAGGGAGATTTCTTCACCCTCAATTTTCCCATCTCCCTCCTCCTCCTGCTCAGAAGACTGTTCCCAGTTTCTCAGCAACTTTAATATTGCCATGTCCTCCGCTCCAATCGTACAGAGCGCAGCAGGCCAGGATGAAGCAGCCCTCTCTGTCCAGACAACACAGAAGGGACGCTCTCCTGCAAACCAGTGAACCTAATTTTCATCAGCCCAATCATCTGCTCCAGCCACAGCCCTAGTTGAAGAATGATCAGCATTGTCCCTGTACCCTATACCATCCTGGGGATTGCACAATGGTGTTATTGGCCCTGGTCATATTGGGAGCCCTTGTCCCTCAGTAAGCATCCTTGTGAGACCTGGAGCCTCAAACATACCAGAGAGTGCCCCAGAATGTGGGAATCATGGCTGCTGCCAGGATAGTGATCACAGTTCACCTGAGTATGAATGGAATGGAAGCCCTTTTCTGTTGATGAATTCTGTCATGTTGTGATATGGCACTGTCAGTGCCATGTGTGTGCAGTCAATGGCACCATGTACCTAGGGGAAGCCAGCCGCATTTCCGTTTTCGGAGCTGCAGCACTGACCACATCACGAGGAAACAAAATGAAATGCTGTGATCTTGCACACAGAGCATTGGTCACTGTCCTGGTGCATCAAGAGACCCCACTTGGGTTGCCTATCATTCCCTGGAAGGAGTCACTTGCATTGAGTGCTCAGCCTGGCTGTTGACCTTCCCAGCCAGCAAAAAATACTGGATTTTCACTCCTACCCTCAGGACCCACCAAAACAATTGGAATAGATCTGTCACAATGTTCAAACGTACAGAGCCTCCATCAATAATCCCCTCACTCATCCCCAGGAAACAGTCATATATGAAAACTTCTGGTCCTCCCATGGCCTCACCATCTCCTTGTGGAAACCTGAAGCTGTGACCGCTGCTTGAGCTCGGTATACCTTGGCCTCTATAATGGCTTATTGGTAATTTGGGCTTGCCATCAGCCCTGATCCTCCTACACCCACCTGCACATTCCAAAGAAAGGCAGCTGCAGTGACCAATATCCCATCAGTGGCTGGATACTTGTTAGTAATGACCAATGTTGGGAACATAAGGAACAGAATAAGTTCTTAGTCCTGAGAACAGACAGTGGTGGTTTACCCTGCAGATGAGGGCTGCACACTGTAGTCTAGACAGTGACATACTACACCCTTATATTGAGGGCCATCTCTCCAGCATTCATTCAGCTTCAGTCTCCGCACCTGCACCAACTTGCTGTTCCAGCCGAGTGAGAATTATATAACAACAAATGGTTGTGTTTACTGAGCTCCAAATCCTTCCTATCCCAAATCCAAATCAACAATCCAACTTGACACTGCATTCAATAGAGTCTATTCTAATACTTAAATGACCAAAGATGTAGCAGAAAATTCCACCTCCCTTTGTTCCCTTGCAAGTTTCACAAATTATGCTTCACTTTTGGACAACATCCACCTCTATTTAAGTTATTGCCACTAACCTCTGCATCATTGAGATGCCTTCAGTTTACAAGTATCAATGGCATGGTGCAAATGACCTTTGGTTGCATTTGCTCCAAATCTCATTCACTTTTGCATGGACAATATAATGATTGTAAATTAAATGTAGCTGATGTTTGCAAGTCTGTGCTTCATGTACTTGCCCCTTTGATGTCCTAGCATCAGCAAGTGTGGAGCCTGTGCATTTATCCATTAAAGTGTCACTGACTCTGCTCACATTGGGCATTGTCCTCGATATGTTTCTGTTGCAGTTAGCAACTTGTGAACAGCCAGTGATGACAGGGAGCACAACTCATTATGGACACAGTGAGCAATGCCCTCTGCTTGGTCACTAGTTACTCTGCAAAGTTGCGCTGCTCTCTTTATGCTTAACCCAGGCAACTCATTTTTACTCTTTCTCTTTCATGTTCAAACTCTCCACTGTTTTGAACTTTACCTCCAATTTTCCTCCTTGTTGCCTGAGCCCTGATATTATAACTTACTGGTGCCCCCTGTGGTCCTGTCGGTTCTGCCTGTGGAGGCCACCACAGTGGGCAAAGCCAGTAATCCCCTCTCCCATAGATTGCTATGACCATAATGGAATGCCATACCTATACTATACCTCAACTTTAGCTCCAGTCATTGTGCTTGCCTCCACCTCAGCATTTGCCTCTACTTCACAACCTCCAGGCCTTGCTTACTCATCCCCTGGTGGGAATGAGGCCCCTTTTGCCCTGACAGCCCCCCCCCCCGCCCCAGTTATACCCTCCCCACCACTCGATGCACGGAATTCCAGTGGTGCATTCAGCCCAGGCCCCTGACCAACTTCAATGGGCAGCTTCTTAACATAACGAACCAGATCTCTGACCGCTGTCTTTCCAGCTTCCTGACTGACAAAATATGACTCTCCTGACTGCTTGGGATGGCCCAACAGGATGGACTATTGCCCACTCCCTGGACTGTAGTCAGTCATGCAGCCTGACCGTGACTTCCCTAATGAGGTGACCAACCATGTCCGAGTCCCTGTAACTGACAGTACCAGGATTGACAGCAGATCCCCTTGACTGGACTGAGGGTAAGCCCCCACATACTTGTGAAATGACTATTTGGTTGGATAAGCTTGCAGAGAGATTGCCATGCAGTCAGCTGATACATGCTGCAGGTTTCGGATTGACATCTCACCGTTCTGCACAGCAAGATGTTACCATCTCCTGGACAGATTCCCATCGCCAAATATGACAAGTAATCTGTCTATTTGACTAGACAATCGAGCATGCCAATATAGCAATACTGACAGTCTTATGCAGTAGTCTCTTGGTGCTAGTTGCCGGTGAGGTGGGTGTCAACTTCTATAGAATCCTGCAAATGGATTCAGAAAGGTCCCATGAAAACCCTGAGGAGTTGGAAATTATCAGATGCCAATGCCCATGAACAACTAGTGTGTGTGGCTTGTGCCAATGGATGCAGTTGCATGGTGACCAATATGGAGGCTCTTCTTAGTCATTGGTGTGGTTAAGCCACCAGGCATCCACTCTGACTTCCATGTTGAGAACTCTCAGTCTCCAGGTTGCTGAGTTGGTGGTACGATAGAAAGCAACATATTAATGAGGTGAGATTTACAACTGATAATGTGGTTAACAAGCAATAATCCCCTTTAGCAGGTGACTTACACTGCCTCATGAGAATCTCACCCTCACGTCCGGAACTTAGTTAAAAGATGCAGCAATATTGATCCCAACATTGGAAAGACCCTTGACTGATTTGTCGCGTGATTCCTCCACATTTCCTCCCAAAGCACACATCATTTGGGCCCCTGTAAGACTTCTCTCAGTAAGTTGATTTAAGAACTATCTTTCATCCTGTCTTAGGGCTGCAAGAGAGAACACGATCATGTGACACTGCATCACTTCCTTTTCTTGTTTCATTAGCCTATCACACAATGAGAATACTTATATTTCAGCCATCAAATACATATCAGTGTGGTACCATTTTCAGACTGGTTCAAAGTTCACAAAACATTAGCCTTTCCTTTCAGCAATCTGTGCTATTGAACATCTGTGGAGCACAGTAGTCAATCTGGTGCCGATTGTAAAAAAAATACAATCACGGTATTTGTCAGGCAGGCCTCAGCTGTGGTGAATTGTGATTTGCCATTCTGTTTCTCACCTCTCCCACAGAGCTGAAAGAAAGACAAAGATTTACATAAATTTAATCTGATGTTGCGTCTCTGGAAGGGATCGCTGGAAGGGAATTGCATTCAAGTTATCTATTTCAAATGTCAGCTGCAATTTATTTGCAACATTTCTTGCCAACCGTGGCAATGATATCTTCAGACTGCTTTCCCTCCTGCTCCTCAAAGTCATCTAAATGTCAGGAACTTGCTCTAGCATAGCACTGCTTTCTCAGGAATTCATTAAGACCATAGAGCCATAGAGTTCTACAACACAGAAATTGGTAAATGGTATTGCAACATTTGAACTATTTGCCACCTATCCTTAGACCTTTTCATTAAAAATGTTATTATTTTTAATGTAGTTACCTTCATTAAGTAAAATAAATCATTTGCATTTCATAAGATGAGAGAGAGAGAGCATCTACCAACCCTTTTACATTAACCTTTCTGTGTTTCCAGTATTGAGAAATATCAGGAAGAGAAACAAATAAAATAACATTGGAAATCAATAAAGTGTATGGATTTCAGGACAACAACTGCAAGGAGCAAAGAATGCAGAACTTTACCTACTGTTATTGATGTGATCTGAGGCATTCTTCAATACTTTACATTTGACATTGTCGCCCTGTTGTTCAAAAATTATTCTTCTGAAGCTTACAAACTCACTTAGGAAAGGGCCTCAAAGCAAGAGTGGCTTGCCTGCTGTCAGGATCAATATTTGGTGGCATTTTGGTGGCTATGTATAATAATGAATAGTTGTGAAAGATTATCTTGCCAAAAAGCTTCACCCCACAGATGAATAAGTTACTGTCAATATTGATGTAGTGCAGGATCAGATTGCGGTGTTCATTTTGATTTTATCAAAGCCGGAATAAAACAAGTACAATCAACATGAAATGAAAAGAGGTTGTTAAATCACAAACAAAGAGAATATAGCATTCCAAGTTGTTATGAAAGTTTAAAGTCTTTCACAGCCAACTAATGATTTTCAAATACTGCAGGTTCCTGCTATCCTTATTCAGAGTTATTCCACTTTAACACCATGCATATAATTGTGTATATACTCTCGCTATTGGATCTTCCATTTTCGCATTGTTTTGCTTGAGGCCTGAGCATTTGTGAAGCAATTGGCGCCATTTTGGAATAATTTCAAGGTGTTTGATCACACTCAATGTGACAGTGACGTTTTCTTGAAACCACGCAGTGTTGTTTTATGTGATAAATATCTATACCCGTGGCAATTTCCTCAAGAGTGAAGTTAAAGTGAAATGAAGTGAGCAAAGTGAAGTGCAGGTGCTTAGTTCTTTGAAAATGAATCACAGGCAGACAGGGTGGTGCAGAAGGCATTTGGCACACTTGCCTTCATTGGTCAGTACATTTAGTGTAGGAGTTGGCATGTCGCATTGCAGCTGTACAGAACATTGGTGAGGACACTTTTAGAATACTGCATTCAATTCTGGTCTCCCGGCTATAGGAAAGATGTTGTTAAACTTAAAAGGGCTCAGAAAAGATTTACAAGCATGTTGCCAGGGTTGGAGGGTTTCAACTACAGGGAGAGGCTGAATAGGCTGGGACTTTTTCCCTGGTGCATCAAAGGCTGAGGGGTCCCCTTATAGAGGTTTATAAAATCATGAGGGGCATGGATAGGGTAAATAGCTAAGCTCTGTTTTACCAGGGTAGGGAAGTCCAAAACTAGAGAGTATTGGTTTAAGATGAGAGGGGATAAAAGGGTCCTAGGGGGCAATGTTTTCACACAGAGGTGATGCGTATGGAATGAGCTGCCAGAAGAGGTAGTGGACACTGGTACATTTACAACATTTTAAAAGCATATGGATGGGTACATGAATAGGAAGGCCCAAAGGCTGGCAAAAGGGACTAGATCAGTTTAGGATAGCTGGTCAGTGCAGACAGGTTGAACTAAAGGGTCTGTTTCCATTTTGTATAACTTTATGACTATAACTCCATAAAGCTTGGACCATTGATTTTAATACAGCTAACATAAATATACATTCAAAGTTTGTGAGAAGATTTGTAGCTCGGGTGCTCGTTGTTGTGGTTCTGTTCGCCGAGCTGGGAATTTGTGTTGCAGATGTTTCGTCCCCTGTCTAGGTGACATCCTCAGTGCTTGGGAGCCTCCTGTGAAGCGCTTCTGTGATGTTTCCTCTAGCATTTGTAGTGGTTTGAATCTGCCGCTTCCGGTTGTCAGTTCCAGCTGTCCGTTGCAGTGGTCGGTATATTGGGTCCAGGTCGATGTGCTTATTGATTAAATCTGTGGATGAGTGCCATGCCTCTAGGAATTCCCTGGCTGTTCTCTGTTTGGCTTGTCCTATAATAGTAGTGTTGTCCCAGTCGAATTCATGTTGCTTGTCATCTGCGTGTGTGGCTACTAAGGATAGCTGGTCATGTCGTTTCGTGGCTAGTTGGTGTTCATGGATGCAGATCGTTAGCTGTCTTCCTGTTTGTCCTATATAGTGTTTTGTGCAGTCTTTGCATGGGATTTTGTACATTACATTGGTTTTGCTCATGCTGGGTATCGGGTCCTTCGTTCTGGTGAGTTGTTGTCTGAGAGTGGCTGTTGGTTTGTGTGCTGTTATGAGTCCTAGTGGTCGCAGTAGTCTGGCTGTCAGTTCGGAAATGCTCTTGATGTATGGTAGTGTGGCTAGTCCTTTGAGTTGTGGCATGTCCTCATTCCGTTGTCTTTCCCTTAGGCATCTGTTGATGAAATTGCGGGGGTATCGTTTTTGGCGAATACATTGTACAGGTGTTCTTCTTCCTCTTTTTGCAGTTCTGATGTACTGCAGTGTGTTGTGGCCCTTTTGAATAGTGTCTTGATGCAACTTCTTTTGTGTGTGTTGGGGTGGTTGCTTTCGTAGTTCAAGACTTGGTCTGTGTGTGTGGCTTTCCTGTATACCTTTGTGGTGAATTCTCCGTTCGGTGTTCTCTGTACCCTCACGTCTAGGAATGGGAGTTGCTTGTCCTTTTCTTCCTCTCTAGTGAATCGGATTCCTGTGATTGATGATCCGGTGTGTGTTCTTTATTACAAATCCACATATCTGACCCAGAGTTTGGGTTGAATTTGCGGTAAGACTGCTTGTTCTAATCTTTGCATTACCGCTTCTGCTATGAGTCTAGAGATGGGTGACCCCATGGGTGTGCCGTTGATTTGTTCGTATATTTGGTTGTTGAAGGTGAATTGTGTTGTGAGGCACAGGTCCAGTAGTTTGAGTATGCTTTCTTTGTTGATAGATTCACCGTCCTGTTGTCTGTTCTGTATGTCCAGGTTGGCTATTGTTTCTCTGGCTAGAGTTTTGTCGATAGAGGTGAACAGTGCCGTTACATCGAATGTGACCATGGTTTCTTCCTTGTCTATGTATATATTTCTGATGATGTCCAAGAATTCCTGTGTTGATTGTATAGAGTGTCTGGATCCGCTGATCAGGTGTTTCAGTTTCTGCTGTAGTTCTTTAGCCAGTTTGTGTGATGGTGTCCCTGGTAGTGATACTATGGGTCTGAGTGGGATGTCTGGTTTGTGCACTTTAGGTAGTCCATAGAATCTGGGGGTGTTGTTGCTTTCAGGTTTCATTCTTTGTACGTCAAACCTGGTTATCTGTCCGTTTTTTTGTAGGTTCCTCAGTGTGTTGTTTATCCTATTGGTGAGCTGTTGGGTGGGGTCAAACACCCTCTTTTGGTAGGTGTTGGTATCTGCAAGTAGTTGTTGTGCTTTTTGGATGTAGTCTGCTTTGTCCAGGATGACCGTCATTCTGCCTTTGTCTGCTGGTAGTATGATTATGTTCTTATCATTTCTTAGTGATTTCAGTGCTTCCCTCTCTTTGGTGTTGAGGTTATGTGTTCCTAGAGGCATGGCATTCATCCACAGATTGAATCAATAAGCACATCAACCTGGACCCAATATACCGATCACTGCAACGGACAGCTGGAACTGACAACCGGAAGCGGCAGATTCAAACCACAATAAATATACATTTCTGAAATACTATTTTATTTTTGAATCCCAGGTAGCCCCTGTCAAAGTTTCACATCAGGTGAGACTATTTTAAACTTGCTTTCATAAAGATATAAGAACGAGAAGCAAGAGTAAGCATTTCAGTCCCTCAAGTCTACCGCGTCATTGAATACAATCATGGCTGATCTCATCTCGGCCTCAACTCCACTTTTCTACCCAATCTCCATGACACTTCAATCCATTACCAGTTAAAATGCTGTCTATCTCCTCTTAAATTTACCCACCACAGTTCTGGGTAGGGGAATTCCACACATTCATCAGCCTTTTTTCTGCATCCCCTTATTTCTGTGGCACTGGGCATTCTCTTGGGTGAAAGATACAGGGTTCAGTACCTATTCTGCAGGAAAATGACTCTGAAATACTTTGACTGATTTTGGAGGCAAACTGCAGCCTGTTTCCAAATTTATAGCAGGTGAAGCAGAAAAGCCATTTTAAATTTAGTAAGAAAGATAATTCCTATCGACTGGAATTTTACTTTTTTAATGGAGCATCCAAAAGGGAATTCTAAAGGTTCACAACGCTCCGAAAAAAGAGAAATGTTTCCTCATCTCTGTTTTAAGTGGGTGACCCCCAATTTTTAAACTACGACCCAGTTTTAGATTCTCCTGTAAGAGCAAACATCCTTTCAACATTTACTTGTTAAAGTTTGGTCAGAATCTTTTTGTTTCAATGAACTCACCTCCTCTCTTTGAAATTTCAGAGAATATAGATCTATCCTGTCTAGCTTTTCCTTACAAATCAGTTGGCCCACTATCAGCATCTACCTAGCGTCTTCCCACTACCTCACCTCTATCCTTCTATTTATCTCTCAGCTCCCTTGCCCCACCCACATTCCTAATGAAGAGCTTATGCCCAAAATGTCGACTCTCCTCCTTCTCGGATGCTGCCTGACCAGTTGTGCTTTTTCAGCGTCACACTTTTCAACTCTGATTTTCAGCATCTGCAGTCCTCACTTTCTCCCATTCCAGATGTTACTCTAGTTAAACATCATTGAACTGCCTCCAATGCATTAACATCATTCCTTTCACGGTGACCAATACTGAACAAGGTACTCCAGATATGGTCTCATGAATGTCCTGTATAACTGTAGTATAACCTCCCTACTCTTGCATTCAATTCCCCTCGTAATGAAACAGAGCATTCTATTAGCTTTCCTGCATATTGACATTCTGTGATTCATGTACCAGGGCCCCCAGCACTCTCTGCATCTCAGAGCTCTGCAACCTGTCATCATATGAATTATATGCATTTTTCAAAATCCTTTCTGCCAAACTGGGCTTATACACTTAATGGTAAGGTCTTGGACAGTGTTTCTGAACAAAGAGACTTTGTGGTGCAGGTTCATAGTTCATTGAAACTGGAGTCGTAGGTAGACAGAATAGTGAAGAAGGCTTTTGGTATGGTTGCCTTTATTGGTCAGTGCATTGAGTACAGATGTTGGGAGGTCACATTGCAGCTAAAGGACATTGGTTAGGCTACTTTTGGAAAATTGATTTCAATTCTCATCTCCTTGTTGTAGGAAGGATGTTGTTAAACTTGAAAGGGTGCAGAAAAGAATGTTGCCAGGGTTGGAAGGTTTGAGCTATAGGGAGAGGCTGAATAGGCTAGGACTATTTCCTCTGGAGTGTCGGAGGCTGAGGGGTGACCTTATAGAGGTTTATAAAATCGTGAGAGGCATGGATAGAGTCTTTTCCCTCGGGTAGGGGAGTTCAAAACTAGAGAAAATAGATTTAAGGTGAGAGGGGAAAGATTTCAAAGCTATCTAAAGGGCAACATTTTCATGCAGAGGGTGATGGAGGCTGGTACAATTACAACATTTAAAAGACATCTGGATAAATATACAAATAAAAAGGGTTTGGAGGGATATGAGTCAAATATGACTAATTAATTTAGGATATCTGGTCGGCATGGACAAGTTGGACCAATATTTCCATGTTTCCATGCTGAACACCTCTATGACTCTATGACAAGTTCAAAATTTCCCACATTAGACTCCATTTGCCAGATCTTAGCCCACTTAGCCAATCTATATCCTTTGTAGAGTCCTTCTGTCCTTTTCACAACTCACTTCCTTACCTACCTTTGTGTCATTAGCAAATTTAGTTACTATAAATTTGATCCATTCATCCAAATCATTTACATAAATTGTAGAGAGGCAAGGGTCCACAACTGATCTGTGGTATACTCTTGATGTCTTCCCAGCCTGAAAAATATATATTTATTCCTACTGTCTCTTTCTTGTTAGCCAGTTAATCTTCAATCAAAGCCCATGTGGTTACCCCCCTATATTGTGAGCTTTTATTTTCCTCAATAACTTTTGATATGACATCTTTTTAAATGCCTTCTGTAAACCTTAATACAATACAGTCACTGGTTCCCCTTTATTTACAGCATAAGTTAATTTCTCAAAGAACTTCAATAAATTATTTAATCAAATTTGCCTTTGACAAAACCGTGTTGGCTGTGACTGTGACATCTTTAATAATTGTTTGTAATATTTTTCCTGAAATATAAAGTAGAAAAGATATCACAACTAAATTTCAAAATTACTTTAGTCCAACTCAAACAATTCATTCCAAACTAATTCAGAAATATGCAACAATTTCTTACTCACACAATTCACTCACAAAAACACCAGACAAATTTATCAATGCACACATTTTTTCTAAATTAATGCATATTTGTGAAAGTATTATGTGTCTGCAACATGTGCATCAATTCAAGAATTGATTTCAAATATAATGACCATTGTTGACATTCTATTTGCCCAAATTGAATAGTGGATGGTGTAAGCTGTTAAATTTGTGTACTATGCTGGCATTTGAGCTAATGTAATGTCAGAACAGATACTGAATGGTGTTGCTTAGTTTTGTTTACTTAGGTGAAATTTGATACTTTTATCACAATGTTCAGATAAATTCCTGGTGAGGAACCCAGAACAGTGATTGGCAAAGCTTTAGTTATGATATTCCCAGGGTTGAACAATTAAGAAGTGACCTCCAAATGGCAGGGTTACTGTGTTTGACGATCCATTCATTTTGGCCTGTGAAGATGGGAACTGTCCATCTTCACCATGTGGGAGATACCTGGTATTGCAAAGAGGTGGAAACAATGTCATGGAGTCACATTTCCTGATCGGCAAATGTAGGAGAAAGGGAGCGTATCCTTAATCCAAGCTTTTTTTTTTAATCTGCAAAAGGAGCAATGTCATAGTGAAGTCAATGCAGAATATGTGTAGGTCCTCAGAATCAACAGCTACAAGTAAGATGCCCTCTCTTATTGATTTATTAAAGTATTGATTTTACATTGATATAAAGCAAGCATGAGCAGAAATATCAATCAGTTTCCCTGAAATGGTTGCAAAGGCATGCTTGCTGCATGAGCTATATCCCCTTCATGAATTCCCACCAGCAAAGTCAGGATGTCTGTATCCAGTGGGATCCTGCAGGGGTCAGTGTTGCGGCCCTTGCTGTTTGTGGTTTCTGTAGATGACTTAGATGTGAATTTAGGACTATTGATCAATAACTTCACCAGTGATACAATAATTGATGATGTGGGAGATAATGAACAGTGCCACCTTAGACTACAGGAGAATAAGAACCAACTCATCAGATGTGCTGATCAGTCGCAAATGGAATTTAATCTGGATAAGATGAGGCACTTTGGCAAAACAATCAAGGCAAAGGGATGCATGATAAGTGGTTGGACCCTGGGAAGCACCGACGGTCAGAGGGAATGTGATGTACATGTACACTGGTTTTTCTAAGGTATCAGGACAGGGGGATAAAGTGATTAAAAAGGCATGTGGTATATTTGCCGTTATTGGTCAAGGCATGGACTTTAAGACCAGGGAGGTTATACAAGAACTGTATAAGACTTTGATAAGGCCACAGCTAGCGTCCTCTGGGATCCACATTATAGGAGAGATGTGACAGTACTGGAGAGGGTGCAGACGAGATTTACCAGAATGTTGCCTGGGCTGGAAAGCTTTAGTTATGATATTCCCAGGGTTGAACAATTAAGAAGTGACCTCCAAATGGCAGGGTTACTGTGTTTGACGATCCATTCATTTTGGCCTGTGAAGATGGGAACTGTCCATCTTCACCATGTGGGAGATACCTGGTATTGCAAAGAGGTGGAAACAATGTCATGGAGTCACATTTCCCTCCCTCCGCGACTCCCTTGTCAGATCCACACCCCCCACCGACCCAACCTCCACTCCCGGCACCTTCCCTTGCAACCGCAGGAGGTGCAACACTTGTGCCCACACCTCCCCCCTCACTTCTCTCCAAGGCCCCAAAGGAAACTTCCATATCCGCCACAGATTCACCTGCACCTCCACCCACATCATCTACTGCATCCGCTGCAGCCGGTGTGGCCTCCTCTATATTGGGGAGACAGGCCGCCTACTTGCGGAGCGATTCAGAGAGCACCTCTGGGCCACCCGGACGAACCAACCCAACCACCCTGTAGCACAGCATTTCAACTCCCCCTCCCACTCCACCGAGGATATGCAGGTCATTGGACTCATCCACCGCCAAACCACAACAACGCGACAGTCGGAGGAGGAGCGTCTTATCTTCCGACTGGGAACCCTCCAACCACAGGGGATGAACTTGGACTTCACCAGTTTCTTCATCCCCCCTCCCCCCACCTTGTCTCAGCCGAATCCCTCCAGCCCGGCACCGCCTTCCTGACCTGCAGTCTTCTTCTTGACCTCTCCGCCTCCATCCTATTCCGACCTATCACCCTCACCTTGACCTCTTTCCACCTATCACATTTCCAACGCCCCTCCTCCAAGTCCCTCCTCCCTACCTTTTATCTTCTCCTGCTGAACACTCTCTGCTCATTCCTGAAGAAGGGCCTGTGCCCGAAACGTCGAATCTCCTGTTCCCTGGATGCTGCCTGACCTGCTGTGCTGTTCCAGCAATAAAGTTTCAACTTTGATCTCCAGCATCTGCAGACCTCACTTTCTCCTGGAAAGCTTTAGTCAGGAAGAGAGATTGAACAGATTAGGGTTGTTTTCCTTAGCACAAAGGAGATTGAGCAGGAGCATGATTGAGATGTATAAAATTATGAGCAGTATAGAAAAGGTAGACAGGGAGAAATTTTTCCCCTTGATGGAGGGTTCAATTAACAGAGGGCACGGATTCAAGATAAAGGGAAGATGGTTTAGAGGAGATGTGAGGAAAAATCTTTTCATTCAGAAGGTGGTGGGAATGTGGAACTCACTGTCTGTAAGGGTGATCAAGGCAGAAACCTTCATGACATTGAAGGATATCTAGATTTCACTTTGATGCCATGGGCCAAGTGCAAGAAAATGGGATTCGAATAATCATGTAGTCTTTTTTATCAGCACAGTCTCAACGGGCCGACAGCCCTTTTACTGTGCCATTGATCTCTGTGACCCTATGAATCTATGACTCGATAAATGACTCAATTGCAGAATAGCATTTTATTTCCTATTTTCATTCACTTCCTGCTGTTGTTGGGCAGAACCCTCGGTCCAGGAAAAGCATTCAGAGGCAGGAGCCATGAGGGAGCTGACCCACCATACAATTTACGCACAATTTCCTCATGTCCCTCCTTCTAAAGATTCCTGGGCTTAGGCAAACTCCAGCCATTGCTTCAATGGAAGTTAAGAAGACTTTAAAATATTGCAATTGCGCTTCCAATTTTAGTTCACGATATATAAAAAAAACACTTAGACGCAAGACAACAAATGAACAAATTTGTCAAGCAAATTACTTTTTCTGTGGAAATGTTCCTACTCTCCTTCCTTTATTCACACAATTACCTCATTGTTCATTTGTACCAGCAGATATTTGTATCCTTCACCATAGAGAACAACACATCAGGATATTTATCAATGCAGGAAGACTGCATTGCATCCCGATAGACGTAAATATTGGAATCACAATGACTTAGAATCATAGAATCTCTGCAGTGTAGAAGCAGGCCATTTGGTCCAGTGAGTCCACATCGACCCTCTGAAGAACATCCCACTCAGGCACACCCACCTTCCCTATTCCTGTAATCCTGGGGCATCCTTTCCTGCAGAATATGAGATAGACAACATTGGGCGAGTCACATGAGTATGTGGTGGGTGGTGTTCCCACCTGTAATGGTAGTATCCATGTTGACATCATGTTAATCCAGCCATTTGGTTTGTCTCCAGCACCATCCTATTCTTAATTTTTTTGTAATTATTAATTGGATCATAGGTCTTCCCTTCACTTGCTATTCAGCTGTTGACACTTTACTCAAACCATTGGACACTTTTGATCAACTGCAGAGACTTGTCATTCAGCCTGTCAACACTCCACTCACACCTTCTGTATTTATCTTTTTCTATTCTTAATTACCTGCTTTTATCTTACCATTATCTCTCTGCATAAACATGATGTGCCTGTACACTTTCCTCCACTACACATGACAAAGGAGCAACACCCCGAAAGCTTGTGATTTCAAATAAACCATTTGGATTATAACCTGGTGTCATGTGACTTCTGACTTTTCCATCCTAGTCCACCACTGTTATCTCCACATCATAAATTAAAGAGGGACAGAGTGTTAGGTGTTGTCATTGACTGTGGACATGAGAAGCAAGCTTGAGAGCTGAATCCTGAGTAATTGACATAACTGAGTCGAACCTGATGAAAAATGCTATCGCTACTCCCACTCTTGTTACATTTTGTACATCGTGTGTCCATTGGGTTGCAGTTGTACAGGAAATCAAGCTGAATGGCACAATGCAACCCACAGACAGAAATGAAACTTGAATCCTAAGTAAAATAAGGGATCTTGTTTAGTAATTTGGAAAGAGCATTCTTTGTTGAGGAGATTACTCACAATGCTCCTTTGGTAATATGATCTTTTTGAATTGTGCCAGTTGATTTTGCAGCTGGTGGTCAGTTTTTCTGAAGTCTATCAGTAACATCATATTTGTGTCCTTTACTTCCATGAAATAACTAATTAGATCAGAACAGACAACACTAAAAAGACTCAGCAGATCTTGAAGCAATTGTAGACAAAGAAAAGGGTTATTATTTCAGGCCTGCGATCTTTCATCAGAACACAAATAATGAGAAACATTTCAATGCTGATGTCCTGTGTAAATCAATGTATTCATTTTCTTGTTTTGATTAAGTTTACCTTATTAATGCATTAGTCATATGTGTAATTCAGCCTTTTAACAAAGAATTGGCAAAGCATTTTGTAGAATTGATTCCAAAAAACGTAAACAGAAGTTAAATGTCTCCCAAGAGCTCTTTATATTATAACAAAACCAGCTGAAACCATGCAAAACAAAAATTGTTAAATACTAATAGAAACTTGTGATTTCTTTTCCAATTAAGGCAAACTCAAGCTCACAAAACTTATCTTCAGATTATTTTTCTAACATAATTAAGGATTCTCTCCATTCATCCTTATGCTATTTAATTAGATTCCCTACAGTGTGGAAACAGGCCCTTCTGCCCAACAAGTCCACACTGACCCTCTGAAGAGTAGCCCATCTAGACTCATTCACCCAACGCTGTAGGCAATTTAGCATGGCCAATTCACCTGGCCTGCACATCTTTTGGAACGTGGGAGGAAGCCAGAGCACCCGGAGAAAATCCACACAGACACGGGGAATGTACAAACTCCACACAGACAGTTGCCTGAGACAGGAATCAAACGTGGGTCCCTGGTGCTGTGAGGCAGCAGTGCTAACCACTGAGCCACCATGCCACCTGCTATTGAGCAGACATAAGATAAACTGGACATCAGTTCACCAAAAAACAAAGAACAATGGATGCTGAAGATCTGAAAGAAAATAAAACAGAAATTTATGGAGAAACTCAGCCTTTCTGGCAGCATATATGGGCAGAAAAACAGAGTTAACACTTGGCATCCAGTGACATTTTGTATTACTGACAAAGCTCTGTCAAAGGGTCGCTGGACTTGAAATGTTGACTATCTGCTAGAAATGCTGAGTTTTTCTAGCACTTTTGTAATTGTTTATTACTGATTCACCAATCCTGATCTGCCCAGCAACAAACTTCAAAGGGAATGCAGCTGAGAGAGAGAGAGCGCATTAATATTGATTTTCTAACACATTGTCCACCTGAGCACAGTTATGCCAAGTAATGATGATGCAATAATAATGTCAGGTCATATGAATAAATATTAAGAACTGGATGGAAGCAGAGGCTCTAACTTTCTGTTCATAACATCCAATCTGGGTCAGAATCCATATAAGACCCAAATAAAACAAAAAGTTGCCCAGTTTCCACTTGCTTAATTCCAGAGATTTTTCTAGCTGGGCTTCCAATGAGGATCCATCACAATAGATGCAACGCAGCAAACTATGCAGGTAGTGTTGGAGTCAGTTACCAATGAAATCATGCCCCCTTCAACAGCAATAGCAACGATATTCTGCAAACATTCAATAAGTGCCCTGAAGGAGAGTTAGATTGGACTCCTAAAAATGAACTCTGTTTCTCTCTCCACAGATGCTGCCACAACCTCTGAATTCCTCTAGCATTTTCTGTGTTTTGGGATCTCATAAAAAAGGCACTGAATAAATGCAGATCATCTTTTATTATACAGTTTTACTTTAAATTAGTTTCCCTACTGTATGGAACAGGCCATTTGGCCCAACAAGTGCACACCAACCCTCTGAAGAGTAACGTGCCCAGACCCATTCCCTATGTTATATTTATCCCTGATTAATGCACCTAATAATATGGGCTATTTAGCATGGCCAATTCACATGCCCTGCACATCTTTGGATTGTGGGAGGAAACCCACATAGACACATGGAAAATGTGCAAACTTCACACAGACTGTCACCCCAGGCAGGGATTGAACCCAGGTACCATGAAGCAGTGGTGCTAACCACTGAGCCACCATGCCTCCCATAACATTTAAGTCTCTTGCTTAAAAATAATAGTCAGCTTTTACACTTTCAATTGACCTAGCCTCAACAGCTTTTCAGGAGAATGAGCTGCCCTGAAATAAATGTTACAGTCCTGAAACGTGGATCTGCCACACAAATTCCGCTTACTTTTCAAAGCAATTCCAGTACTGTCCCCATGACAATTATTTAAACCTATGTCCTCTGACTATAGACCTTTCAGTGACTAGAAATATTTTCCGCTTATTTATTCCATTCATTAATTATCAGAAACAATGTTGGACAACTTGCAGAGGAGATGGACCATCTCTGACCCATCAAATAAGCTTACAGAATTCTTCAAGGACCGCAATTTCCCCCCCGACGTGGTCGACGGTGCCCTCCACCGCATCTCCTCCACTTCCCGCTCCTCCGCCCTTGAGCCCCGCCCCTCCAACCGCCACCAGGACAGAACCCCACTGGTCCTCACCTACCACCCCACCAATCTCCATGTACAGCGCATCATCCGCCGTCACTTCCGCCATCTCCAAACAGACCCCAGCACCAAGGATATATTTCCCTCCCCTCCCCTATCAGCTTTCCGTAGAGACCACTCCCTCCGCGACTCCCTTGTCAGATCCACACCCTCCACCGACCCAACCTCCACTCCCGGCACCTTCCCTTGCAACCGCAGGAGGTGCAACACTTGCGCCCACACCTCCCCCCTCACTTCTCTCCAAGGCCCCAAAGGAAACTTCCATATCCGCCACAGATTCACCTGCACCTCCACCCACATCATCTACTGCATCCGCTGCAGCCGGTGTGGCCTCCTCTATATTGGGGAGACAGGCCGCCTACTTGCGGAGCGATTCAGAGAGCACCTCTGGGCCACCCGGACGAACCAACCCAACCACCCTGTAGCACAGCATTTCAACTTCCCCTCCCACTCCACAGAGGATATGCAGGTCATTGGACTCATCCACCGCCAAACCACAACAACGCGACGGTCGGAGGAGGAGCGTCTTATCTTCCGACTGGGAACCCTCCAACCACAGGGGATGAACTTGGACTTCACCAGTTTCTTCATCCCCCCTCCCCCCACCTTGTCATCTCCCCTCCCCCCACCTTGTCTCAGCCGAATCCCTCCAGCCCGGCACTGCCTTCCTGACCTGCAGTCTTCTTCTTGACCTCTCCGCCTCCATCCTACTCCGACCTATCACCCTCACCTTGACCTCTTTCCACCTATCACATTTCCAACGCCCCTCCTCCAAGTCCCTCCTCCCTACCTTTTATCTTCTCCTGCTGAACACTCTCTGCTCATTCCTGAAGGAGGGCCTGTGCCCGAAACGTCGAATCTCCTGTTCCCTGGATGCTGCCTGACCTGCTGTGCTGTTCCAGCAATAAAGTTTCAACTTTGATCTCCAGCATCTGCAGACCTCACTTTCTCCTTACAGAATACTCCACCTATCATTGGAAGTGTGTTGTTTGATTGTATCAATAGGTCAAATATTTAGTCTTTCAAAAAGCCCTGTTTGAAAAAAAGGACTTGAAGGTCTGTCAGTTTCAAGCCAACAGTATGGTTTTAGCAAGCTATACTTCCTCATGTAAGTGATGTGCAAGACTCTTCTCAATCATGATTGATTATAATTCTTAGAAAAAATATTTTAATCTTGAGAAATGGGAGAATTGGCATATTTAAAGGGGTTGACAGACTGCCAAGCTGCAGATTTCAAAACAATTAAGCGGGTACATGGTGGGGCTGAATCTAGTCTTCATTGCCCTTGGGTGAATGTCCAAAAGAATGGGGAGGTTCATTAATGATTTGAAAGTAGTTAACATTATCCTCAACACTTAACTGAACAAGCTGATATATCCATATATTTAAACTCTTGACAACATCCAGGCTTGTCCATTTACACCACTCATGGGTCAGCTAATGACCATTTCCAACAAGAGAAAATCCAGCTGTCACCCTTTGACATTCACCGGCATCATGATGGTTGATAGCTTTTTTGAGATCTTGTAAAGGGGCTGAGCACCACTGGAATTGCCAGAGGTAGACAACACATTTCATAATTACACACATAATATAGAAATGTTGAAAATAAAAATAGGAGTAGGTCATTCAGCTCTTTGAATCCACTCCACCATTCAATATGATCAAGGCTAATCATCCAACTCAGCACACTGTTCCCAAATTCTCCCTATATCCTTTAATTCATTTAGCCCTAAGAACCATATGTATCTCCATCTTGAAATTATTCAATTTCTGATGTCAACAGTGGCAGAAGATTACACAAGCTAGCAACTCTTTGGGTGAAGACATTTTTCCTCATCTCAGGCCAAAGTGACCTGGTATCCTACCTGTGCGCAGACTACATGCTTTTTGGACTACTTCCATTATTGGATTCTGCCAGAAGCGACCATCACTGATTGTATTGATATGATTCATTGAAGGACCCAGTAACTGTCCAGTAAAATAAATTATCAGGGCAAAGCTCTATTCCCCCAAAGTCTAAGTGGTCTGTGGCCTCAATAAAAGCTTTTTCCATGTGTGAGCATGTTCACCTTTCTGCCAGCAGCCATTTGGGGTGGCATGGTGGCTCAGTGGTTAGCACTGCTGCCTCACCGCACCAGGGTCCCAGGTTTAATTCAGCCTCGGATGACTGTGTAGAGTTTGCACATTCTCCCCACGTCTGCGTGGGTTTGCTCCAGTTTTCTCCCACAGTCCAAAGATGTGTAGTTCAGGTGAACTGGCAATGCTAAATTGCTCAGAGTGTTAGGTGCATTAGTCAAAGGGAAACAGGTCTGGGTGGGTTACTCTTCGGAAGGTTGGCGTGGACTTGTTGGGCCAAATGGCCTGTTTACACACTGAAGGGAATCTAATCTAAAATAATTATTTCATACTCCATTAAATCTGGCCTAATCTTCCTTCCAACCCAAAAATGTATGAACAGACCAAAAGAACAGGAGTTAGATACCAAAACATCAGACAGATGTGACACAACCAATGTCAACAGCTTCGAGGCAATCATTAAACAGGGAGATTATACTGTAATAACATACTGCAAGGCTTTGAAACATTGTGGTGGTCTCCATACCATTACTCTTCACACAGCTGTGGGCTTTGGGGATTGAGAGACTCTGGTTGGATACTGCTCATTGAAGTAGAATTGAGAGCACGATATAAAAAAAAAACCAGGAAATGAAGTCTGAGGGAGATTATGCTGAACATACAAGTGTTCTTACTGTAAGACAAGGTGGTGAAATAATTCAGCTCAATCTCTCAAGCAACTAAAATGATAAAAAGATGATCAAGTTTAAAATTGCACATTAGGGTAACCCTCATCAAGCCAGCTCCCAGGGTATCATAAATTTAAAGTCAGGATCAATGGTACGAGATTGTTATGTAAACCATTTTATGTAAATCTTGGACACAAACCAAGATTCATATTTACAAAAAAAATTACCAGGCTATTATATCTGGACGTATTTGATGGTATTATGGTATTTTGAACTTAACTTTAACTTCATTATGAATACAATACATTGTTTTATGAATTCATATGATCATGATTATTTATAATTCTCAACATTCTTCTCTTGAAATTTGATGTTTTCTACCTGAGTGATATTTTATTTTCTTCATTTGTGCATATTAAACTTAGGAATATGAACAATGCCTACAAATGAAATGCCATGCTCTTTGAACTGAAAATGACACTAGTGCTTCCATGGTGCACAGCCAGCTGATATTAAGATTCAATCATTCTCGGTCACAAAAACAAGAAATAGAAAAAAGATATTGGACTAACAACTTAAAATAACTTATAAACAATGGATCAAAATCAATTTTAGTCCTGTGGTGGAGCAACAACTAACCTTTAGTGACATTTACCATGATTCAGTAATGGCGAGATCAATTGAATTAAAATGACCTTTATGCAAGACCTGGAATGTGTCTGATCAAAAGTAACACAGTTCACCATCAAAACTGGCTTCTAGGTGAGATGCTATAACTAGTAGCTTCTTCTGTAGATCATTGACATATCTTTCAATAAGATCAAGTAAAGGTCAGAATGGAGGCTGCTGTCATATGAGTTTATCAATGGCTACTTCTATTTGGAAGTTTCATTAGAATGTAACACTAACAGATTTCAGGCAAAAGCTGAGACCTAAAGTTTTACTAACCAAGACAGGAGAATCTCACGGCTTCACAAACCTGATTTTTAAAAATGGCTGTATGATGTTGTATTTTTGACCTGTTGTGGGGTTGAGGAGGTTTGTGGGGGTCAGGAGGGGGTTGGCAGAGAATGGCTTGGATTAGTAGTTAAAGCAAATTACCCCAATAGAAATGAGGAGGCCACTGGCCACAGACATTGTTTGGCCAAAGGCCTGGCAGAAGGATTTAAACTGTATCTGATATTTAAAAATAATGGCTAAGGCTGGAACAATCATTCAAGGTGTCAATGTGGACCTCCAACATCGCCGTATCCCACTGCTCTCTCTGCCCCCCCACTCTCCACACACACACACACACACACAAACACACACAAACACACATTCACGTCAGGGCATGCACACAAACACATACTCCTAATGTTCAATCCAAGCCCCTCACCCACACCAAATGCCAAGATATTCACCTGCACCCAATCTCCATAACACCTCATGCCCCAATGTTAAGCATGCTCTCCAAATAAATTCAACAGGACTGGACATAAAAATATCTAAAGTTACAAAA
Organism: Chiloscyllium plagiosum; assembly: GCF_037043375.1. Taxonomy (NCBI): domain Eukaryota; kingdom Metazoa; phylum Chordata; class Chondrichthyes; order Orectolobiformes; family Hemiscylliidae; genus Chiloscyllium; species Chiloscyllium plagiosum. The sequence continues at coordinate 122,432,899 of NW_028270142.1, read as the reverse complement.
GTGAAAGTCATCACCAAGGAATTTTCTGATTAGTATATCACTCCTGATCCCAATTAATTGTTTACCATCTACAAGGTACAAATTGTAATTGTGCTGGAAGACTCTTCACTTTCCTTAATGACTGCAGTTTCAGTAACACCTAAGAAGGGCAAAATAGCCATTTGATTGGCACCCCATCTGGCACTTCCATCTTTCAATTCCTTCACCATCTATAGACATGGCAGCAGCTTATACTATATCTATGAACTTCAACAATTAATAAAGGCTCCTTTGGCAGCACCTTCCAAACCTATATCTTCTACCAAGTGAAGGACAAGGGCAGCAGATACATGGGAACACCATAACTGGCAAGTTTTCCTCCAAGCCACTCACCATCCTGACAAAGTCACTGTTTCCTCAGTGTTGTTGAGTCAAAATCCTGGAAGTAAGTATGAATGCACTTGGAACCCCCACCATAACCCCCCCCCCCCCCCCCCCCCCCATTCCCCACCACCATCACCCCCAATGCTAAGCAATTCAAGAAAGCAGCTCAGAATCATCTTCTCCAGAGCAATCATGGATGGACACTAAATTCTGTCTTATCCAGTGATGTCCATACCTCAGGAATGTATTAGAAATTATCTAAGGATTCCTCTCCACAGGAATAGACTGGATATTCAAAGAAACACACAAGTTCAGACTGCTCTTACCAGGCATAATCTATACAATTAGGCTTTCACACCAAGACTGCCAAATTCCCACTTCATTAGAGGCAACTGGCAATTTAAATACACAGCTATCTCCTGAGCCTTACATTGACAAATCCTGTCCTGTACCTGACTCCTGCTCCCATGAACATGTGCAGTATACAAGATTGCAATTTGTCATTTCCAAGTTGTGCGTTGTTTTTGCTAGAATAAAGAAGCTCTCTGTCTCTGTGAAAAGCCAGTTCTGTAGATAGCTAATTATCACCTACTCTAAACTCATAATTTAATGCTGTCCTTACGTCAGTGCTTCCCACTTAAGAGATAAAGTGGCCAACTCTGATCCATTGCCCATTATTCGCAAGAATAATTGGCTCAAAATATGACTCATTCTTGCTGTGAGAGAACTTGAGAGTCCTGCTTCATTCTTTAATTCCAATTTATCACCTAATTACAAGACAACCTACAATTTTATATTCAAATGTAAAAAGTTGTCCAGAAATATCCTGTCCAGAACAAGTAGAGGACATCCATCTTGAATCAGTTCCACTCTAAGCTCCCCTCAAGCCTTAGAACTTTACAGTTTCATACATTATGGTTTGTTTCCTGTGATATGTGATATTGAGACATTTGTGTTGTTTTCCTTTGGGTGAGCAAATATTCTGTGCCATGAATTTGTTGCTCCTTCATTGTCACTCAAACTCCTGGAGCTTCCTTCCATTCAGCATTGTGCATGTAGCTACAGCTCAAGAACAGCTGGGGCTAACACTGTCTCAAGAACAATTAGTAATGGAAAGCAAATGCTGGACTAGCCAGTGATGCCCATGTCTGGCGCATTGGAAAGATGGCCTTAATCATAGAATTGCCAGAATTTGTGCAAATGGCTCAATATGATAATTTTAAAAGGTAAATGTTGGAGAATTTCAGCAGGTCTGACAGTACCTATAGAGACAGAAATAAAGTTAATGCTTTGAATCCAAGGACTCTTAGAACATATCATGCTGGTCAACAACATTATTCCCAAATACGTGGAGTGAAATTAGATCGGTCATTTCACGCAAAAAGAGCAATTGCTGGAGAAACTCAGGAGGTCTGAGAAAGCAGAGTTAACACTTTGAGTCCTGTTCAGAACTGACTTTAGCCAGAATTGACTTTAGCTGATGTTAGAGGGAGTAAGTTCTGGGAGAGGATGGGGTAATGGAGGTGATGTGGAAGGGGAAGAGTGAATGGATAATGGAGGTGGAGCCTAGAGAAACAGCAAGACATTCCGACAGCCAAAGGATCATTCATACTGAGCTAGGGAAGGAGAAAATCTGATAATGGGGATAATGAGTAGGTGAAAATTGGCTGAAAGCAGCCATGTCATGCCAGGGCCTCGAGTGTGAAGAATGAATAAAGGACATGGAAGGAGGTGTGTCAGGATCTGAAACTCAATATTGAGTGCTGAGGGCTACAAGGTCCTCAAGCAGAAAATGAGATGTTATTTTACTCTTCTCTCATTCTTAATAATGTCATGAAATAACAAAGTTGGTATTCCATGGAAAGATGTTTCTTGACCTGTTATGTTCCACCTAATTCTCTGTAGAAGCAATTCATTTCACCTTTCCCCCTTAGCTCTGCATATTCTCTTTCAGATAATACTGTAATTCAATTCCACTCTTGTATGCCATGATTGAACCTGCCTCCAACATGCTTTCAAGTAACACATTGCACATTATTAACATCAGCTGAAAAATAGGCTTTTGCCATTTCATCGTTAATTCAATCACAATTCCCTTAAATCAGTTCCCTCCGTGTTTCATTTTGGATTTAATCTAATGCTGCTGCCTGCACTTCAAATACCAGTCTGGAATATCTCGAGCTGTGTCTGCAATCACACTGACCCTGAAGTTGCCTGCCATCATGTCTAAGTAAGGCTCTTCAACTCACGTACAGTCGCAGCATTTTATTTGCTCCTGTACATAGTAGATCCCAATACAGTACCTCCCACTGTGACCCCATTCTGAGGATTGAAAACTGGTGAGGACTGAGGAGGAAGATCTATGAGAGCAAGTTGAGGGAATAGTACTGCTCCTGCTAGGAAGTGGAGGCCTGCCTGATAGGGCAGGTGTGTATGCACTGTAACTCAATCAGAGCACCAGGAAGGATATTGCTGTCTTGGAGCATGTGACTCTAAATTCCAGCTTGTGGCCCCATTTACAGCGCTGACGCTAATTTTAAGAAAGGGGTGAAGGGCTCTGGCCCGAAACATCAATTTTACTTCTCTTTGGATGCTGCCTGACCTGCTGTGCTTTTCCAGCACCCCACTCTCAACTCTGATCTCCAGCATCTGCAGTCCTTCACTTTCTCCCAATTTTACGAAACCCTTTTCTAGCCTAGTATCTTGTCTCTTCACATGTGACGTCATGGTATCAGAGTCATCTGAACATTGCCATCATCATGATTTACACAAATCTTATTCCATCACACTCTGAGCTTTCTGCCAATGGGAATGGTTTACCCGTATCTAGAGAAAATGCTGGAGAATCCCAGCAGGTCTGCCAGTATTTGTGGAGAGAGAAACAGAGTTAATGTTTTAAGTCTAGTGTGTGACTCTTTTTGGGAACATCATATTGGACTCAAAACATTAATCCTGCTTTCTTTTCCTCTTTCCTCAGATGTTCTCAGACCTGCTACTTCTTGCAACACTTTCTTTTCCAGATTTCTGGCATCTGCAGTGATTTGCTATTATTCTCTCCAACAGCTCTGTCCAAATCCCTCATGATTTTGAATACATTGATCAAATCTCCTCTCAGCCTTCCCTTCTCCAAGGAGAACAGTTCCAGCTTTTCCAAACTCTTGAAGACCCTCATCCCATTCTTGTGAATCTCTTCTGTGGACTGTCTAATGTTTTCATGTCTTGTCTCAGGCATGACAAAATAAAATGCTAAGTTTATTTGTGTCAATCTGATAGAATCCTGCAAGCATTTGAATGTCAAGTGGTTGAGGCGTCAACTGATCCATACGGGGTCCTACTAAAGATTATCTGATTATTTATCATAGTTTGACAAGCTTTGCAGGCTTATCTGTAAGTTAAATTTCCATCAAGCACAAATTTGTGATGCAGAATCAATGAATTTGCTCACCGAAGTGAAAGCAAACTCAATGACTCAATAAGTAAATCCTCCAAGTAAACAAATCATAACGTATCAAATTATTTCAGACATGCTGTTATCTTAACAGCTCTTCCAGATCATCTCACAACTCCCACACATGTGAACATCTTGTTCCTCAAACAATCCTAACCCTGATTGAAAGACCATCTTTAAACCTTGTGGAGAGAGAAACGGAGTTAACGTTTCAAGTTCGGTATGAATCGTCTTCAGAACCTCTAAAGAAATGTCATAGTGGACTTGAAACATTAACTCTGTTTCTCTCTCCACAAGTGCTATCAGACACACTGTGTTTCTCTGGCTGTCTCTGTGTTTGTTTGAATTTGAGCATATGCAGTATTTTGCTTTTATTCCTTAAAACTTACCTCAGATCATTAAATTGGCATTCATACATCAGAATGCCAAGATTTTGCAGTTATAAAAACATACGAACATACAAATGAAAGCCAGGCCCAGATTATTCAGCTGCTTGAGCCTTCTCCACCATTCAATAAGATTAAGACTGAACTGATTGCGGCCTCAATTCCATTTTCTTACTGACCCCTGATAACCTTTGACTGTTTTGTTAATCAACCTCAATCATGAAAATAGAGAATGACTGCCTCTTGAGGCTCAGGGGAAGAAAGTTCCAAAGGCTCGTTATCTTTTGAAAGAAAAATATTCTCCAAACCTCCATCTTAAATGGGAGAACCCTTATTTGTAAACTGTGTCCCCTAGTTCTAGTCTCCCCAACAAAGGGAAACATCTATTTTGGCATCCAACTTGTCAAAAACCCCTCAAGATCTTAAAAGTGGCAGTGGGACCATCTCTCACTCCTCTAAACTTCAATGGACATAGGCCCAACCTGCCAAACATTCCTCATAGGCTGACCCCTCCACCACAGGTATTAGGTTAATGAACCTATTCTGAGCTGCTTCTAAAACATTTATATTTTTTCTTACATAAGCAGACTAAAACTGTACACAGTACTCCAAATGAGGTCTCACCAATGTCCTAGGTAACTAACTAAACACCCATAAATTTATGTTCCATTCCCCTCAAAATAGATAGCAACATTTAATTTGCCTTCCTAAACCTTTGCTTACCGTATATTTTTTCTTTTCAAAAGTTTATTTGCATCCAGTTTATATGGAACTACACTCTATAAATGTCATGTACCCAAAAATGTAACATGACCTTCACTAAGCAAGTCATACCCTCTGTGTTAATTCATGTGTTCCACCCATCCCCAGTGGACACTCATACCCATTATTTTAACTCATTGCATTTTCATGCCCATCCATCCAGCAAGGCTTCTTTACAGGAACAATAAACTCTGTAGGAGCAGACTCTATTGCAGACTGAAGAATACAATGGGAAACTGATTCATTTGCCATCATTACTCCTCAGACACTGTCAGCTCCTTTGGAATCTAGATGTGCATTTCAAAATGTAGGAGTTGTTTTCTGTGATGCTATACTTGCCCATAAGGCACAGAATTCATGAAAATACAGTCAGGTTGAAACCACAGAATTAATGAAAATTCATCCACACTTCTAATTGATTACGATCACTGTAAAAAACTTTGGAAAATATAAGTTTTGCTGAATGATATGTACAGCAGATTTAAATGCGATCTCAAATTCATAATTATTACTGAACAGCTTCACTCTCCATGAAAAACTACTTTATATTTGTGGAATGTCAAACTTAAATATTAAAATTAAAGATAAATCCTATGTATATGTCCCAATCATTTATATCATTCTCTTTAACAAAAAGTGAAAAATTCAGTGTGATTTAATAACTGGTTTTTTGCCTCCACCAATACTTCATGTGGTTCACTATGCACTGTTCAGTTGAGTTATAAACCACCAGGACCATTTCAAAATGATTGACATGACTCAATCCTATTGACTTTGACCATCAGTGGTCTGGTAGTGAACTAGCGCCATGCACTCCAGACATGTCTAGCTCCATTGTATGAATTGGTATCTCCTAGACACCTACAATCTTTTACATCATACCAACTTATGCATGTCTTATGGTTCACTGTACTTCATAACTTGGCTGAGAGCCAGGTGCACATAAAAGTATTTATTTTCTTGGCCTATGTATAGAAGGCAATGTTTTATTTGATTAACAGCTTCGTGATTGCGCCGTAAGTTTTTTTTTCTGATCTCCTTTGTCAATGGTTCAATATTTATTTACTGAAGGTAAATAGGTACCAAGTGCTTATAACTTCTGTTAGTAACATAGATTTGATTGATTGACATTTTTATTGTTTTGTAGAAAAATGAGTTCCATTAGAAGTAAAATTATGAATGAACATTTTGAAGGAGTTATTTTTTTTTAATTCAGGAGATGCGATGTTGCTCGCTCAGCCGGCAATCATGGCCCATCCCTTGTTGTCCAAGAGAAGATGGTAGTGGGTTGCTATCTTGAACTGTTACAGTTCTTATGCTGTCAGTAGATTCACCATTCTTTTAGGGAGGGGAATATAGGATTTTGACCCAGCAACACTGAAGGCATGGTGATTTTTGCAAGTCAGGATGATGAATAACTCAGAGGTGAAGTTGCAGGCGGTGGTCTTCAAATGTATCTGCTGTCCTTGTCCTTCTAGAAGGAAGTAGCCATGGTGAATCTTTGGTGAAGATCTGCACTGCATTTTGATGATTGGATAGGATTTAGTTAGGTTAGTTGGCTGGATGATTTGCAGTGCAAAGTTATGCGAATACTCAATGCCCTTGCTGGCTAAGATTCCCATGAAGGATTTCATTCTCAACTTCTCACCTCACCTGAGACATGTTAACCCTGAGGATATACCACAACCACCAATTTCTCTCTCTCTAATTGTGATCCAGTTGGACTATGGTCACTTTTACACTGCTACTACGGAGCACTGAGTGGTGAAGGGAGGGGATATTTGTGGATGTGGTTTTCCTGGATGGCGCCAAGCTTCTAGAATATTCTTTGAACTGTATTCATCCAGGCAACTACAGGACATTCCATAACATGCCTGATTGTGCCTTGTAGCTTGATGGTGGGTCAGGAATTAGTTGAGTTAATCAAAAGGTGAGCTAGTTTCTGACCTGCCCTTGTAGTTACAATACTTATCTATTTATTCTGGTTCAGTTTATCATCGAGTTGTTGCTAGTGGGGAACTGATTGACAGTAATGCCAATGCAGGTCAAGGAATGAAAGTTAGATTCACTCTTGTCAGAGGCAACCATTGCCTGGCACTTGTGTGGTATGAATGTTACTTGCTTCTTGTCAATCAAGATCCTTGGATATTGCACAGGTCTTCCTGCATTTCGACATGGGCCACTTCAATATCTGAGGAGTTGCAAATGGTGCTGAACATTGTGAAGTTTACCAGCAAACATCTCAATTTCTGACTTTATGATGAAGGTAAGACCATTAATGAAACAATTGAAGATAGTTTGGTTTTGTACAATACAATAAGGAGCTTCCTGGAGCTGAGATGACCGACCTGCAACAGTCACAATCATCTTCCATTCTTTTTCATTTTCCAGATGTGATGGTGGCAGAGAACTCCCCTGATTCCCACTGACTGCAGGTATTTCAAGGCCTATGGATGCCACAAATGGTCAAATGCAGCCTTGCTGTCCACAGTGATCACTCTTTGATATTCACCTCTTCTGTCCATGTTTGAACTATATGTTGTTCCTGAAGAGTTAAGAGTGTGGTGCTGGAAAAACACAGCAGATCAGGCAGCAGCCAAGGTGCAGGAGAATCGACATTTCGGGCATACGGGCTTCATCAGGAATGGTTCCGATGAAGGGCTTATGCCCAAAATGTCGATTCTCCTGTTCCTTGGATGCTGCCTGACCTGATGTACTTTTTCAGCACCATACTCTCGATCTCCAGCATCTGCAGTCCTCACTTTCTCCTAGTTGTTACTGAGGAGTCGATTTTTTCTGTACGGAGTGCATGATCAGTAAATGGGCATGAAAGTGCCATGAGTTGCCATGTAGAATATGAGGTGCCAATGGGTGTGGGCGGTAACATGATTTGGCATGAGGGTGGCATGGAAATTAGTTGGGAATGAAAAAATGTGAAAGTTGAGGGCTGACAGATCTTAAATATAAGCAAACAGATGGGACAAAATCCTAGCTACATAAGGATAGCCTTTTGGCTAGTGCAGCTAAGCAATTCACTACCCTGTCATTGCCTTGAATCTGATTTCACTAGTGGCAGAGAGTCAGAGAGTCATAGAGATGTAAAGCATGGGAACAGACCCTTCGGTCCAATTCGTCCATGCCGACCAGATATCCTAACCTAATCTAGTCCCATTTACTAGCACTTAACCGAGATCCCTCTAAACGCTTCTTATTCATATCCCCATCCAGATGCCTTTTAAATGTTGCAATTGTACCAGCATCCACCACTTCTTCGGGCAGCTCATTCCATTACACACCACCCACTGCATGTAAACATTGCCCCTTATGTCCCTTTTAAACTTTTCTCCTCTCACCCTAAACCTATGCCCTCTTGTTCTGGACTCCTCTAATCCAGGGAAAATACCTTGTCTATTTACCTTAAACATGACCCCTATGATTTTATAAACCTCTATAAGGTCACCTCTTACTCTCTGATGCTCCAAGGAAAACAGCCCCAGCCTTTTCAGCCTGTTCCTATAGCTCAACTCTGCAACCCTGACAACATCTTTGGAAATCTTTTCTGAACCCTTTCAAGTTTCACAACATCCTTCAAATAGGAGGAAGACCAGAATTGTACACAATATTCCAAAGGTGGTCTAACCAATCTCCTGTACAGCCACAACATGACCTCTCATCTCCTATACTGAATGCTCTGAACAATAAAGAAAAGCACACCAAACACCTTCCTCACAATCCTATCTACCTGAGACTCCATTTCATGGAAATACGAACCTGCACTCCAAGGTCTTTTTGTTCAGCAACACTCCCCAAGACCTTACAATTGAGTGTATAAGTCCTGCTCTGATTTGCCTTTCCAAAATGTTATATCTCACATTTATTTAAATTAAACTCCATCTGCCACTCCTCAGCTCAATGGCCTGTCTGATCAAGATCCCATTGTAATCTGAGGTAACCTTCATCTCTGTCCACAGCGCCTCTAATTTTGGTGTCACCTGCAAACTTATGAACTATATCCCCTATGTTCACATGCAAATCATTTATATAAATGATAAAAAGCAATGAACCCAGCACCAATCCTTGTGGCACACCACTGGTCACAGGTCTCCAGTCTAAAAAGCAATTCCCACCATTATCCTCTAACTTCTACCTTCAAACCAGTTCTGTATCCAAATGGCTAATTCTCCCTGTATTCCATGAGATCTAACCTTGCTAACCAGTCTCCCATGGGGAAGCGCCTTACTGAAGTCCATTTAGATCACGTCAACTGCCCTGTCCTCATCAATCCTATTTGTTACTTCTTCAAAAACTCAATCAAATTAGCAACACATGATAACCCACACACAAGCCATGTTGACTATCCTTAATCAGTCCTTACCTTTCCAAATACATGTAAATCCTGTCTCTCAGGATTCCCTCCACCAACTTGCCCACTACCGATGTCAGGCTCACGTGTCTACAGTTCCCTGGATTTTCTTTATCACCTTTCTTAAATAGTCGCACCATGTTAGCCAACCTCTAGTCTTCCAGCACCTCACCTGTGATTGACTATCAATTATACAAATATTTTAGCAAGGGCCCGGCCATCATTTTCCCAGCTTCCCACAGAGTTCTCGGCTACAACAGATCATGTCCTGGGGATTTATTCACTGTTATGCATTTTAAGACATCCAGCAACTCCTTCTCTGTAATATGAGCATGTCTGACACTATCTCACTTCCATTCCTTCAGAGCTGTGATTGGATCTGACAAGGCACGTTCCAATGCAGCTCTGTCAAGTCAATGTGTGTTTAGACGGGTGAACTACAATAGATGGAGGAAAGTTGCAAACTTAAGATCAGTATTTACAGTGCCAAACCTTTCAGAGATTGAAAGCGGGGAGTTGGATATTAGTTGTAAAAAACAGTACCATCAGGTTAGTAACCTCAGAAATAACTTTTGAAGAAACAGCTTGGGTGACTTATACATATTAACTTGATAAAAGCAAACAACAGTGGATGCTAGAAATCTGAAACAAAAACAGAAAATGCTGGCAAAACTCAACAGATCTGGCAGCATTTGTAGAGAGAAAACCAGTGTTGATATCCTAACAAACGGTCACTGGACTTAAAATGTTAACTCTGCTTGTCTCTGTACGGTGGTTTCCAGACCTGCTGTGTTTCCCCAGCACTTTCTAGCTTTGTTTCAGAAATATTAATGTCTTGCTTGATAGATGGCATAGAAGTGAGGTTTCAGACCATTTATAGAATGCTTGTTCATCATTTTTTATGTCCTCAGGAAAGATTAAAGAAGGATTTTAAAATGCTATTTGTTAGCAATGTGCTAAAACCCAGTTAGGTAAATTGGTGGAGATGGGGCTACAGTGTGTTTGAAATGTAAAAAGTGGAAGGCTGACTGAGATTTGGACCAGAATTACATTAAGATGAACCATCTTATTCACATCCATGGGCAGTGTGCCCATTTAAGCTAATTGAATACCATGCAGTTTATCACAGTTAGTAGCAGAAAGGTAAGCACTGGTGGGTCATCAGGTGATTGATCACAGTATGACTGAACCAGAACTAAGCTCCAATGGAGTGTGAGAAAATACACCATAATAAACTTGAACTTTGTCTGTTTCTTCATTTTATATTGGCATTTTCCAAACATTTTTGCAAATTGTAAGCATCTCTACCCGACTTTCCTGACAAATATTTCTTTCTTCTTTACATTCTCCCATTCTCTCTCTGGATTTAACCTTGGCGTGGGGCCAAGTGAACACTCAGTTTGAGTTCCCGGCTTCACTAGTCGTCCGCACTTCTGTTAAATCTTTGGGCAGATGGAGAAAAAGACAAGTTATTTGGAGATGAACAAGCTTTCTGGTATTGGAGCTGTTGCCATTCTCATTTTATACTGGGAAATGAAACCTAACTTTGATTCACAAGACTTTTATTTCAATTCGCTTCTCCTTCCTAAAAATCAACTTATCAGTTTTGTTTTTCTTAAGCAAACAAAACAGACCATTAAAGTTTCATTGCAAAACTTTTTGACTATCGTAACAATTACCTATTCGATACTGCTCCACCATAGTCACTATAATGAAAATTTACTTTTCAGTTTGGATGGCAAGGTAGCTCAATGGTTAGCACTGCTACCACACAGTGCCAGGGACCTGCTTGGGTAACTATCTATGTGGAGCTTGTACACTCTCCCCATGTCTGTGTGAGTTTGCTCTAGTATCCTCCCACAGACCAAAGATGTGCAAGGTAGGTGGATTAGCCATGCTAAATAGCCCACAGTGTCCAGGGGTGTGCAGGCTAGTTAGATTGGTCATGGGAAATCCAGCGTCAGGGTGATTCTGGGCGGGATGCTCTTTGGAGGGTTGTTGTGAACTTGATGGTTGAATGACCTGTTTCTACACTCTAGGAATACAATGAATTTCTGAATTATAATCATGAAGAATTACTTAGCAAATATAGTCAATTTTTAGTTATAAGCTTCCAAAATTCTTTAGCTTCTAAAAAGGTCCTAGCCTTTTGGAAAATAACAAATATGGCATATTTACTCAAGAAAGGTAGAAGGCAGAAAGCAGGAAACTGTAGCTAGTTAGCCTATCATCTATTTAGCGAAAGTGCAAGAACTCATTAATGTTATTGCAAGATACTTAAAAAATATTTACAATATGATCAGGCAGAGCCAACATGGTTTATGAAATAGCAATCTTCTTTAATTAATCTAATTGAGTGTTTTGATGAAGTAGCATTTACAGTGGATAGAAGGCATTGGATAAATGTGGCATGCCTGGATTTCTGACAGAAAAATCATCAACTATAAAACCATATCAAAGGTTACTGAAAAAGTGTACATGGTATAGAAGGTAAATTATCAGCTTGGAAAAAGGATTGGTTACAGATGAAACCAAGGCAGCTAGGAAATTAAGTTGTCAGGAGGTAGAAAGTCTGCAAAGAGATATGGACGATTTTAGTGAGTTGACAAAAAAATGGCAGATGGAGTATATAACATAGGTAAAAGTGAAATTCTCCATTTAGGTAGGAAGGACGGGAAAGCAGTATACTTTTTAAATCGATAGATATTGTAGAACTCAGTGGTATAAGGGACATGGATGTCCGCCTATATGAATCACATAATGTTAGTAAGCAAGTACTAAAAAATGATTAGGAAGGTAAATGAAAACACATTCGAGGCAACGGTCCTAATGCAGTGTCATAACATTCAAGGCTGTGGGCCTCCTCTATGAAAGTGGGAGTAGTGTTAACAGTGGTGTATTTTTAGAAGTAGAGACCAAAGGGCCAAAGGGCCTCTTCTGTATAGTCTTATGATTCTGTGTTGTCAGATACTGCAAGAGGAATGGAATTTAAAAGTAGAGAAGATTTTTCTGCAGATGTAAAATGTGGATATGAAGTCTAGGGTAAATACTGATTACCGTATATAGCAGACCCACAAAAATGCTTTCGACGCTTAAATGACCTCTAAAATAGCCTAGCAAGACACTCAATCTGTTACAAAGTCCTCAACAAAGGAATAAATGAGATGGATCACCTGGCATTGATTGAAGAAGCAGAAACAATAGTGGCAACCAAATGCCTATTGACGCTTCAAATTCTCCTCCATGCCAACATTTAGGTGCTTATGCCAAAATTGGGAAAGTTACCTCACAGACTCATTGATCCACAATCCATAATTGTCTCTAAGCTATCATTCTATGAATATGACTAGCCAAACCCCACCAAGGCCACTCTTTTCCCATTGCCAGGGCAGATCCAATAGAGGTGATGATATAGCAGGAGTTGTCTATGCAGTCTTCAACATTGTCTCCAGATCCCATTTAATATCATGACAATGTGGTCAAAGAAACATCCTGCTAATTACCACATCTTCCATCTATACCATGCTGATAAATCATACTCTAACACATTGAACACCTGTTGGAGGAGATCTGAAGGGGGCAATGGCATATTTGAACAATAGTACTGAAGACTTGTGCACTAGAACTAACCATGCCCTGAGTAAGAGTTGTTGTAGGATTGAAGTCCTACCTTCGCAATGAGAATACCTCCTATCGGGTTGTGTGATACTACCGCAATGCTAAATGGGAGAGACTGTGAACAGATCTAACATCGCAAAACAATACATCATTATGGTACTGTGGGTTATCGGCAGCACTTGTGTTCAATACACTCTGTAATCTTATAGATTGATATATCCCCCACTCTTGCATTACCTTCGAACCAATAGGTCAATTCTAATTCATTGAAGAGCACAATGTCAAAAGCAGCACTAGGCATACTTAAAAATGTTTTGTCCAACAGCTGAAGCTATGATGCATGACTGTTTGTGCGCCAAACAAGAGAATCAGCATGCATCAGCTAAGCAAAAAATACAACCAATTAGATCCAAGCTCTGCAAACATGCCACACCCACTGTGAATGGTCGTGCATAATTAAACAATTAAGAGGCGATAGAGGCTTCACAAATATCCCTTTATTCATTGAGAAGGGAGTCCAGCATATCAGTGCAAAACATAAAATTAAATTATTTGCTTCTATCTTTAGCCAAAAATGCCATGTGAATGATTGATCTTGACCTCCTCTTGAGGCTCCCAGAATTACAAATGCCAGTCTTCAGCCAATTTCATTCACTCCATGAGTTATCAAGAAATGGCTGAAAACATTGGATACTGTAACGACTATGGGCCCTACCACCATTTGAGCAATAGTACTGAAGGCTAGTACTAAACAGAACTAACTATGCCTCTAATAAAGCTGTTCCAGGTTATTTACAATGTTGGCTCATAGCTATCAATGTAGAAAATTGCCAAGATATGTCCTGTGCACAAAAAAGCAGGTCAAAGCGAATCCAATTAATTACTGTCAGTCTACTTTCAACCATCTCAAGATTTTGGAAAGATTGTTTTGTGTGCTCTCAAGAGCCAATTGCAAAGATATATCCTGCTCACTGAGACTCAATTTGAGTTCTAGCAGAGGTAGCACATCCATAACAAAACTACAGCCTTACTCCAAACAAATGAAAGAGCTGAACCCCAAAGACAAGTGACTGTCCTTGACATCAAAGTAGTATTTAACTGAGTGTGACATCAAGAAATCCTAGCAAAACTGGAGTTAAAAGGAATCAAGGTGAAAACTCTCCCTGCTTGGAATCATTTCAGACATAAATGAAATGGTTTTAGCTGTTAGATGTCAGTTATCTCCAGGATATCTTTGCAGGAGTTCTCAAGGTAGTTTTGAGGTTCAACCATTTTCAGCTGCTTCATCAATAGCATTCTCTGATGTTCACTGATGATTGCACAATGTTCAGCACTGTTCATGACTCCTCAGACACTGATGCAGCTGGTGGCTTTGTCCTTTGAGTTGATCAAGGATGCAGGTTTTACAGGTGCTTTCAGAGGAGCTTTGGTGATTTGATACATTGCACAAATGATGGTTCACACTGCCATCACCTGTGTGTCGATGGTGGAGGGAGGGAATGATGGATGATGGAATGCCAATGAAGCAGACTGCTCTGGTTGGGAATGTGTCAAGTTTCTGGAGTGTTGTTAGAGCTGCACTCATCCAGGAAAATGAGGAGTATTCCTTCACACTTCTGACTTGTAAATTACAGACAGTAGAGAAGTACAGAAGTAATCCATCTCCAAATGCAACAAGATTTGGCCATATCCAGGCTTGTGCTGTATAGTGGCAAGTAATACTTATGACACAGTGATTTGCAAAAACAATCTTCAGGAAGAGAAAATATAACTATCATTTCCTGAATTTTCATCATTTATTTAATGATTTGGATGTGATCATAGGAGGTATAGTTAATAAGTTTGTAGCTAACACCAAAATTGGAGGTGTAGTGGACAGTGAAGATTCTCTCAGAGTACAACAGGATCTTGGTCAGATGGGCCAATGGGCTGAGAAATGGCAGATGGAGATTAATTTAGATAAATGTGAGGTGCTGCATTTTAGAAAGGTAAATCAGGGCAGGACTTAAATACTTAATGGTAAGTTCCTGGAGTGTTGCTGGACAAAGATACCTTGAAGTGCAGGTTGATAGTTCCTTGAAAGTGGAGCCTCAGGTATATAGGATAGTGAAGCAGGCATTTAGTATGCTTTCCTTTATTGGTCAGAGCATCGAGTTAGGATGTTATATTGCAGCTGTACAGGACATTGCTTAGGCCACTTTTGGAATATTGTGTGCAATTCTGCTCTTCCTCCTATGGGAAGGATGTTCTGAAACTTGAAAGAATGCATAAAAGATTTGCAAGGATGTTGCCAAAGTTGCAGAGTTTGAGCTGGGACTGTTTTCCCTGGAGCGTTGGAGGCTGAGGGGTGACCTCATAGAGGTTTATAAAATCATGAGGGGCATGGATAGGATAAATAGACAAAGTTTTTTCCCTGGGGTGGGAGAGTCTAGATCTAGTGGGCATAGGTGTAGAGTGAGAGGGAAAAGATTTTAAAGGGGCAACATTTTCAAGCAGAGGATGGTGTATGTATGGAATGAGCTGCCAGAGGAAGTGGGGGAGGCTGGTACAATTACAAAATTTAAAAAGCATCTGGATGGTGATATGAATCGAATAGGTTTCAAGGGATATGGGCCAAGTGCTGGCAAATGAAACTAGATTAGGTTAGATAGCTGGTCAGCATGAATGAGTTGGACCAAAGGGTGTGTTTCTGTGCTGTACATCTCTATGATTCTATGACTCTATGACGATCAATGGCTGAATTCTCCCAGCATCAATAGCATGGTATTATGGACCAGACCAAATCCCCTCAAAATGTACCCTAGTATTTCCTTATTTTAAAAGATGATATGTGCAGATGCAATTTGATGGGTCAAATGACTGGTCATAAAGCAAGACACACTTTATCCATACACAATAGTTAAAATGCAAACAAAAGAAAGAAGAATTGGAGTAACTTAACTCTGTTGAAAAACTTAATGGAATCATCAGTAATTCAACTACTAAACGGCAACTGTTTCAACATAACATCTCAAAGGCAAATTCAGTGAAATAGATTGTCTCATATGCAATTCTCTAGGCTAAAGGGAAAGAACGTCAAGAGAAAACTCTGACAGGGACACAGAAATCTCAAGCACCTTGCTGTAGCAGGGAGAGATGTATAGCAGCTTCAAAACCCCAACAGCTGCTGCAAGTTAAACTAAAATCATGGTTCTGTGGGAGCTTGACCCCACCCTTTCATGTTGCTTCTATTGTTCCAACTTAAAAAAATCCAAAGGCCTCACGTTTACTTTATTGGATTGGAAACATATCACTCGCCACCTCTGTCTCAATCTCTCTTCTTAAAGACACCAGGACAAAAAGCACTTTTTAAACCTGTAGTACCATCACACCGGGGATTACCATTGACAAGAAACTGAACTGAACTAACCATTTCAATAATGTACTAAAAGAACAGGTTAGAGGTTTGGAAATTTACACTGAGTAACTCACCTCCTGCTTCCCCAAAGCCCATCCAACACCTGCATTCAGAAGTCAGAAGTCGGAAGGAATATTCCTCATTTTCCTGGATGAGTGCAGCTCAAACAGTATTCAAGAGGCTTGACACCATCGACAACAAAGCAGTCCTCTTGATTGGCAGTGCATCATCCATCATTCCCTCCTTTCATCACTGACACACAAGTGACAGCAGCGTGAACCATCTAAAACATGCAAAACATAAAACCTACATCTTGATCACTTCAAAGGAAAAAGCCAACAGTTGCATCAATACAAAACCACCTGCAAATACCCTTCCAAGCCACACACCATTTTGATTTGAACTATATATGTCTTCCATTAAAATCTCAAGCAAAATCTTGATACTCCCTTTCAAACACTATGGATTTCCCTACACTCCCAGGACAGCAATGGATCAAAAAAGTAGACCACCAACCCATCTTCTCCAGGGCAACTAAGGATGAGCAATAAATTTTGGTCGAGCCAGTGACACCCATACCACATGAATTAATAAAAATAAAACTTTGATCTCCTTATTCAGAAAGCAATATTCTTTCTCTAGAAGCAGTTCATGGAAGTTTCACTTCATTCATTGCTAGGTTACAAAGAAGAATTGAACAGGTTAGACTTTTAACAATTGGGGGCACGAAGAATGAGAGGCAATTTTACTGAGTCATATGAAATCTTGAGGGGATAGGATAGTGTGGATACCTGTGAGAGACGATTTCGGTACAAACAACTGAGATGTGCATGACCCCAAAGTCTAAGGGGAATAGAGCCATAGGGGTAGGGTAAAACATGCTTCTCTATAATAAAGGACGAGACATCTGCTGCAGACTTTGTGATAAGGGTGCAGAATGGAAAAATACTGACGGTTTAGAATGTGAACCTCGTGACTCTTTAGAGCAAAAGAGGGGAGGGACTTGTGCTGTATTTAATGAGAAACTTTGTTAGCCTCGGGGCGCCTTTTTCTCAGAAGGGTGCCCAACTCTGCAGACTTGCTAATAAAACTTTGTTTTCCTGAATTTGTCTAGAGCGATTATTGAGAAGCGATTTTCGTTTCTAACAAAGTTGGGGGCTCATCCGATCAACACTCCGGCCGCAAGGGGGGCTGAGGAAGGACATCGGAGAAGGTGCACCCTGCCGAGTTCGGCAGTCCCTGATTCCTTGCTTGTCGCCCCGCGCGGCTTGAGCGAGTGATATCCGGAAGGCTCAGGAAAACAAAGGAGGGGTGTGGCCGAGGCAGTGGGGACGGTTAACGATCGAGTAATTTCGGTGCCTGAACCCAGGTAAGAAAAGACTTGCGGGGACCGTCTTTCCGGAGGACTGGGGACCTGCGGAGTGCCTGTAGATTTTTCTACAGAGACGTGGGACTCAGGAATCTAGAGACCGGGGCTCGTCTGTGCGAGATTTTGCAGAGACCGTGTTTGCGGAGGAACGTGGACCTACGGGGTGCCTGTGATCTGTTTCACAGAGACGTAGGACACAGGAATCCAAAGACCGGGGGTGCCTGCAAAGGGACCTGGGCGATCACGGGACTGAAGGTCCGGGAATTGGTTAAATAGTGATAGATTATCACGGGACAATACAGAAAACAGTCCTCGGCAATGGGAAATAAGGGATCCAAGGCGAATAAGGGAAAGGTAGGCTTGAACGTGGACAATGAAAAATACCCCGGGGTACCTGACGACAGTCCGTTAGGAATAATGTTAAATAATTGGGATCAGGGTAGGAGAAAAGGAAAATCTAGAAAGAAGATGGTGAAATACTGTCAAACATGGTCCCAAAAACCTATTCAGGGAGACTCAGTGTGGTGGCCTAAATTCGGCACTGACGAAGACTGGGTCCGGCAAGCTCTAATTTTATATGTCAATTCGAAACCTAATGTTACTCGGGAGGAAAGTGATTACGCCCTTTGTTGGCTACCGGTCACACTATCTTGCAAAATGAAGGTAACCAATGAAGACTCGAAAGGGCAGAAAGAATGGGAACCTTTAGATCACTTACCGCCGCCCTACGTGACCCCGTCTGCCCCGCAAAATAGTCCTTCGGGTGGCGACGATTCAGGGGAAGGGGAAGAAAACGGGGAGGAACCACCAGGAGCCTCAGGAGGACAGACTAGATCTCAAGCTGAAAAGAGTCACAGACAAAACTCTGTCCCGATTGCAAGAATGAATCCACTCTGGGAAGTGCCCATGGGAGGCGCGGAAGGAGGGACGGGATATGTGAACGTCCCCTTAACGAGTACTGAAGTACGGAATTACAAGAGGGAGATGAAGGGCCTACTGGAGGACCCCATGGGCCTGGCTGAACAATTAGATCAGTTCCTGGGGCCAAATACTTACACGTGGGATGAGATGTATTCCATCATGGGAACATTGTTCTCTAGCCAGGAGCGACAGATGATACGACAAGCTGCGCTGTTGGTCTGGGAGAGAGAGGGAGGAACAGGAGGGGAGCAGAAATTTCCCCTCACCGACCCTGGGTGGGATAAGCAAACGGAAGAAGGACGACGCAACATGAGGCACATGTGGGAATATTGGTTAAAAGGAATAAGGCAGGCAGCCCCGAAGGGGCACAATTTTACCAGGGCCTTTGGGAATAATCAAAACCCGGAGGAAACCCCTACAGACTTCCTAGACAGGATTAGGAAGAACTTGCAGCAGTTTGCTGGGGTGGACCCTGAGACGGAAGTGGGACAACAACTCATACGGGTAGAGTTTGTATCAAAAGCCTGGCCGGACATACGAAAGAAGTTAGAGAAAATGGATGATTGGGATAGTAAACCTCTAAGTGAACTACTACGGGAGGCGCAAAAGGTGTTTGTGAGAAGGGACGATGAGAAGCAAAAGAAGGCGACAAAGATAATGATGCAGACGGTGCAACAAGTGACAGCTGGAAGGAGGGAAAAGGGGGAGCCATGGCAGGAACCGGAAAGGGGAGAGTCGTGGCAAGAGCAGAGGAAAAGAGAACCGTGGCCGGAACAAAGGAAGGGTGGAGGAACTCGAGGCCGCGACAGGGAAACGAGGAGGATACTCAGATGTTACTACTGTAATGAAGAGGGACATTTTAAGCGAGAGTGCCCCCGCTACAGGCGGGAAGTGCGGTCGTACGCCCTGATGGAGGAAGATTAGGGAGGTCGGGGGTTCCTACCCTTGGGGCAAAAGGACTATCGACAGGAACCCCTGGTAAACTTGAAAGTAGGGCCCCAAGGGTCGGAGATCACATTTATGGTGGACTCGGGAGCCGAAAGATCAAGTATAATCCAAATACCCCCCGGCGCCCGAGCAGGAAGAACAGTTATGGGGGTATCTGGCATTGGAGGAAAGACATTGCAAGTCCCAGTAGTGGAGGACGTGGAAATTAGGTATGAAAACAGAACTACTAAACGAGACCTCCTTCTACTGCCATCGGCGGGGTTTAATTTGTTAGGAAGAGACTTGCAGGTCAAACTAGGGATCGGAAAGGTACCAAGTAACGGGGAAATGGTGGTAAGGTTGTTCGCCCTCACCGAAGAAGATGATCAACAAATAGACCCGGGAGTATGGTACCGAGAGGGGAACAGAGGGGGTCTAAACATCAAACCACCATGTTACCAGGAAGAGGCCCGGTAAGAAGGAAACAGTACCCGATTGCTATGGAAGGACGGGAAGGGTTACAACCTGTGATAGAAAGATTAATCACAGATGGACTACTGGAGGAATGTATGTCCCCTTTCAATACTCCAATACTCCCTGTGAGAAAGCCGGATGGGACGTACAGGCTGGTGCAAGACTTGCGGGGGTTGAATGAAGTAGTCCAGGCTAGATACCCGGTGGTACCCAATCCCTACACGTTAATGAGTAAAATTCCCCCCGAACATGAATGGTTCAGCGTAATAGATCTGAAGGATGCCTTCTGGAGTTACCCCCTTGATGAAGAAAGTCGGAACCTTTTTGCATTTGAATGGGAGAATCCCTTCACAGGACGAAAGCGACAGTTAAGATGGACAGTCTTGCCGCAGGGATTCACGGAGTCACCCAACTTGTTTGGACAAATACTGGAGCAGATCTTAGGAGGATTTCGGTGTAACGCGGAGAATCAATTGCTCCAATATGTCGATGATCTCTTACTCTCAGGACCAAGAGAAGAGGAGGTACGAGCAGACACCGTTGCCCTGCTGAACTTTATGGGGAAACAGGGCCTACGCGTCTCCAGGACAAAACTCCAGTTTGTGGAGCAAGAAGTAAGATATCTGGGCCATCAGGTCAGTAAGGGGCATCGCCGTATCACGCCAGAACGAATATCGGGGATTACGGGTATGCCAATACCCAGGACGAAGAAGGAAATCAGACAATTCCTGGGGCTAGTAGGGTATTGCTGGATATGGATTGAAAGTTACACCACTCTAGTAAAGTTTTTGTACGACAAACTGGGACAAGAAGAACAAAAGCTGGGCTGGTCAGATGAGGAGGAGCAGCGATTTAATATTATTAAAAATAAACTGATCCGAGCTCCGGTATTGGCTTTACCCACCCTGAAGGAACCGTTCCAGTTATATGTTAATAGCGCCGGCGGAATTGCCCAAGGTGTGCTTACCCAGCTGCGGGCAGGGAAACGTCAGCCGGTTGCATTTTTGTCAAAAATGTTAGACCCTGTGTCACGTGGATGGCCGACCTGTATACAGGCAGTGGCAGCTACGGCAATGTTAGTAGAAGAGGCCCGGAAACTTACCTTTGGAGGAAGAATCACAGTATACTCCCCACATTCGGTTAGTACCATACTGGCTCAAAAGGCTCACCGCTGGTTAACAGACTCTCGCATCCTGAAGTATGAGACGATTTTGATGACCGGAGACGATCTCAATTTTGCAAAAGATCTCAGTTGCAACCCTGCCCAGTTTCTATACGGACGTCCTGCAGATGGGGAACAGGAGCATGATTATGTGGAATTTGTAGACTTACAGACCAACGCCGAGAGGACCTGCAAGAGGCCCCGCTGGGTGAAGGACAGGAACTGTACATCGACGGGTCCTCCCGGTGCATCAGTGGGGTACGGTACAGTGGCTATGCTGTCGTAGATGGTGCAACGAGACGGTCGATCGAGTCCGGACGACTGCCCGGGAAGTGGTCAGCCCAATCCTGTGAGTTGTACGCCCTCCAGAGGGCCCTGAAGTTGTTGGAAGGGAAAGTGGGGACCATATATACTGACTCAAAGTATGCATACGGAATCGTTCATACTTTCGGGAAAATCTGGAAAGAGCGAGGATTGATAACTTCCCGGGGAAAAGAATTAGCTCACGAACAAATGATCAGCCTAACGTTGGAAGCCCTGGCGTTGCCTACAGAACTTGCAGTAGTCCATGTACCCGGTCACCAGAAGGGGTCGACACCGGAAGCGGTGGGAAACCGGCTGGCAGATAAGGAAGCCAAGCGGGCAGCGGTCGAAAAACCCGTCCAATTATTAACATTAATACCGTTGAGGGAAGGGCTCGCTAAACAACCCGTCTTCACCCAGGGGGAGATTGATAAAATGGATCAATTGGGTGCCCGGCTAGAAACTAACGGGAAGTGGACGGTTCCTGATGGGAGACAAGTACTGAACAAACAGATCACCCGGAGTATTCTGCACCGATTACACCATCAGACCCACTGGGGGGTGCAAGCCATGTGTGACACGATCCTGAGAGACTATGTATGCAGGGGGATATACACGTTAGCCCAACAAGAAATAGTCGGATGCCCCACTTGTAAAACCATGCGTTCTATGCCAGCTGGTGGTCAGCCCCTCGCAATTAGGCCATTCCAGAGGATCCAAATTGACTTTACAGACTTACCCCCAGTACAGAGATGGAAGTATCTGCTAGTAATAGTAGACCATTTCACTCACTGGGTAGAGGCTTTCCCAACCGCCAAAGCCGATGCACCAACCGTGGCCCGACTATTGTTAGAGAACATAATCCCGAGATATGGCATAATGGAATCTATCGACTCAGACTGCGGGACACATTTTGTTTCTAGGCTACACCATTTGATCTGTACTGCCCTGGGTATCCAATGGAAATTCCATGCACCCTGGCATCCCCAGAGCTCGGGTCGAGTTGAGAGAATGAATGGCACGCTCAAGACCCAATTGATGTTAGAAACTAAGTTACCATGGCCAAAGTGCCTTCCCATTGCCCTATTGAGAATACGTACAGCACCTCGCCGGGATATCGGGGTCTCCCCCTATGAGATGCTGTTCGGATTACCATATTGGAGTAAGGTTGATGGGTGTCCCACTCTACAAGGGGCAGATGTATTTGTCAGAGACTATTTACTGGCCTTATCCCGTTCTTTTGCAGAACTCCGGAGGAAGGGTCTCCTGGCTCAGACTCCGCCGCTCGACTTCCTCTTGCATAAGGTGGAGCCCGGAGATTGGGTACTTGTAAAGACCTGGAAGGCCGAAAAGCTCCAGCCACAGTGGGAAGGACCGTTCCTGGTTCTGTTAACAACTGAAGCCGTTGTTCGGACGAAAGAAAAAGGGTGGGCCCACGCATCGAGGATAAAGGGGCCTATTCCGCCAGAAGGAGAGAGCACTTGGACATGCGGGCCAGGGGACAAGCCGTTGGTGGTAAAGCTGAAAAGACAGCGACAATGAACTCTACCTGGACTGTATTGGTGGGGATATTGATCAGTTTACTCCTGTATGTGGGGGAGGGCGAGGGGAGATGTGACAAATGTCGGACTACGGTGAGGCTTGGGAGTCAGATCTACTCGGGATCATTTGTGTCTCACTCCCATGTGAACGATCGGTGTTACGATGTGAATGCACGGCAAGAATGTTGGGAGGGTGGAAAACCCTATTATCAAGTGTATAATAAAGGGTACGGTGGCAAAGTCCGTGGATGCCCTAAAAATGACCGCTGGGTGTGTGTTAACAAAGATGGGCAGTGGGGCCTACCCTCCGTGTTGCTCAGAGAGCAGGTGGACAGAGTCAAGGAGACCAGAGTACAGAACACTGAACGGAAGTTAGAGAAAGAGCACGACCATCAGAGAACGGTCGTTGTCTCTAAAGTGCCATCTATATACAAAGAGGTAGAAGAGAAGATTGAGCTCCCTGATGTAACACAAAACCTGTTTATTGATCTCACCTCTAGGATTGCCACTGTTTTAAATGTTAGCAATTGCTGGGTTTGTGGGGGGCCACATATGTCAGAACAATGGCCGTGGTCTGGTCAAAGCTTAGACATATGGGAATTGCTTCAATACAATTGGACACATGTCAACGAAAGGAAAAGCCAGGGGTGGAGACTGACAAATAGCCCTGAGGGCCAGTTATGTGTTGAAGGCAAGGGGACCGTGGAGGTAGGAATTAGTCCCTGTCAGAGTGTATTGAATGCCACCACACAAGTATGGTGGCCTGAGAATATTACTTGGTACATTGCAAACCGAGATCATCAAAATTGCGTTCGGTTACGTACTGATTCCTCCTCTTACGAGCTAAGTGCTGACCCTTCTGATGGCATGAAGAGAGTCTGGACCGGTGGTTGTCAGGGAAATCAATGCTCGGATGCTCCTGTTAAGACTCTGCCAGATTCTGGTAAGAGAGTGTGGAGCGGTGGTTGTCAGGGGAATCAATGCTGGGATAATCCTGTCCAGACTCTGCCACGGGGCCAAGAATCCGAATACTGGAATTGCAGTGGTCCTGGTCCTTATGAGGGCGTCCCTGGGGTAAAGGAGCTGTGGGATGACGTTGTGAGGCAGGGAGGGCCTGCTCCAGATGGCCTATTTTGGATATGCGGTAATAGGCATATTCCAAACTGCCCATGGGATGGGCTGGAGTATGCTTCCTGGGTCTAATACGACCTGAATTCTTCCTATTACCCCGGGAGGAAAGCGATGATTTGGGAGTTAAACTCTTTGACTCCCTGCGTAGGTCGCCAAGGGATATCCAAGTCGGTGATTGGGGGGATGAGTGGCCACCGGCCCGTATTATTGAATACTACGGGCCTGCTACGTGGGTACAGGACGGATCATGGGGATACCGTACTCCTATCTATATGTTAAATCGAATTATCAGGCTCCAAGCAGTCGTAGAGGTCATTACTAATCAGACCGCCCTGGCCCTGGAGTTGCTGGCTAAGCAGCAGAATCAGATGAGGGCTGCTATATACCAAAACCGGCTTGCCTTGGATTATCTGTTGGCCTCGGAAGGGGGCGTGTGCGGGAAGTTTAACCTGACTAACTGCTGTCTGAAAATTGACGATAATGGTAAAGCGGTTTTGAAGATTTCCGATAAAATTCGGAAATTGGCCCATGTGCCGGTACAATCCTGGCGTCCTCTTGGTGGCATCGGATGGTGGGATGGTCTCCTAGGTGGTAGTTGGTGGCGTACGGCGTTACTGATGGCTGGGGGGGGCGTAATGCTTCTACTCATCTTACCCTGCCTGACCCCCTGTGTTCAATCTTTAATCCAGAAAAATATTTCCCAACTCCAGGCAGTGGCGGTACCCCAACATGGAACGCAGGAACTTAAGGTGCTGTTGCTGCGAAAGACCAAGGATTTCCCGGGCCCTTGATGGGAGGAGGCTTATCTTTGTCATGCACATCTTAAAAAAAAAAAGGGGTGGAATTGTGAGAGACGATTTCGGTACAAACAACTGAGATGTGCATGACCCCAAAGTCTAAGGGGAATAGAGCCATAGGGGTAGGGTAAAACATGCTTCTCTATAATAAAGGACGAGACATCTGCTGCTACGGATTGATAAGACCACTAACTCTGACAGAGAAGAATAAGTCCTTGACTGATAAGACTACAGGGTAGAAAAACAACTCGGGAGACATCTGCTGCAGACTTTGTGATAAGGGTGCAGAATGGAAAAATACTGACGGTTTAGAATGTGAACCTCGTGACTCTTTAGAGCCAAAGAGGGGAGGGACTTGTGCTGTATTTAATGAGAAACTTTGTTAGCCTCGGGGCACCTTTTTCTCAGAAGGGTGCCCAACTCTGCAGACTTGCTAATAAAACTTTGTTTTCCTGAATTTGTCTAGAGCGATTATTGAGAAGCGATTTTCGTTTCTAACAATACCCAAATGAGATTTTCTCTTTGGTAGAAACTAAAGTTCGGCGATATAGATTCAGACCATGTTGTCTCCCTTTTGATACAGAGATGAGATTTTTTTTTCTGTTACATCTCTCTTGAATGTTGCTACTTTCCCCAGAAGGTCCTGGAGTCTGGGTGTTTAAATTTATTCAAGGCTGCATGAGCTAGACAGTGCAGATAGTAAAGTGGAAATGAATTCTCAACCAGATTTGCCAATGACTCATTGAATGTTAAACAAGGCTTAAAGGACCAAAAAGTCTACAAAACCCTGAGTTTTCATACATATAATTTTATCCAGAGCTTGACCTCAAAAGAAGATTCCAGCTTCTTCAGAAGAGTCTCGAAAAGCAACAAAATCAGGTTACAAAAGAAACAATCGATTGTTGAAGAATTAATTTGCAGATTACTAGTTAAAGGTTACCCAGGGTGACATATTCTGTCTGCCACTGAATAATGATGCATTGTAGCAACCTGATTGCAAAAGACCTGTCACAGACCTATGTGTTCCAAATGACTTCTGGTTGCACTATCCAAACAAAGCAATCTAAATCGTGCAGTTCATAAATTTTACAGGGCAAAATGTATAGGGCAATAAATGTCATTGATATGTGAAACATTCTTTCTACCAGCAAAATCTTATTTGGAAATTTACAAGGTTCAATAGTACAACAGTTCAATTTTATCAAGTCCAGAAACAAACAATAGACTGAATAGTTGCAAATATGATTGGTAATGACTTTTTAAAAAAATTGTCTTATCAACCCGAGCAGAAATGTTATAACACACCTCTGGAGCAAATGGGATTTGTACAAAAGCTGCTTGGCTCAGTGGTAGGGACACTATAATGCACTACAAATGTCTCACAAGCAACAGCCATCTCAAATAAGGCATTTTACTTGTATCTGACATTCCAAGCTGATACCATGACCAAATGCCCCACTATAAAATCATTGGGATCATCATTGATTAGCTCTGAACGAAGCCAGCCAGTAAAATGTTGTTGCTATCAACCACAGCACCCTCAATCCCCCATAAACTCTATGCCAGACTTTCCACTCCACCAATATGTCATGGCCCCTCATGGCCCCCAGACCAGGCAATGGCACTTCCATGCTCATTCTTCCAATACCGCCCTTGTCCTCCCTTTCCACTTCATCAGTCTCCACATTCAAAGGATCATATTCAGCTGGGTACCACCGCCAAACACGTCTTTCCCACCCTCTACTGTCAACAGTCCTCATCAACTGATCCCACTGTGACACCCACGTCCATTCCGCCATCACTCTTAACACTTCCTCTTGTCCCCATGTCATCTTCCCATGCAATGACAGAAATAGTAATGCTTGCCCTTTCACTTCCTCCTTCCTCATTGCCCATGGCCCCAAACAAACCTTCCAGATGAAGTAACCTTTTGCCTATACTAACGTACATGTTGCTCACAAAGCAGGTGGTCCATTTAACAGTGGCAAGACCAATCGCAAAGTGGTCCACTCTCTGCATAATAATGACTCCCTAACTTCTAGTTGTTTGCTATTTCAATCAATTACCTTGCTCCCAAATTAACATTTCCATCTTGGACCTGCTGCAGTCTGCAGAGTGCTCAGGCACCTTGCAGCTTCAAGGACTCAACTTTGAGATCAATAACTTCAAATTATGACTTCTGTCCTGCATTTTCATTACAATCCTCCCCTTGGCTATGTCTTATTTGTGCCTTGTTGTCTTACTCTCAGAAGAACTGACCCACATTCTCTCTTTTCGCAACTATTCTTTACACCTATTTTACGTCTCTATCTTCATTACCACTCTCTTTGCTTTTTGGCTCCGGCCCCCCATGATTTGTTCCATTTATTCTTCCTCTCTCTTTGTTTCTTTTCTACCCCTTTCAGTTCTGAAGGAGAGTCAGCTCAAACTTGAAATATCAACTTTGTTTCTTGCTCTACATATGCTGGCAGACATGCTAAACATCTTCAACATTTTCTGTTTTTATTTGTCCTAGTATACAGAAACAATAAAACTTATCTTAATAATGCATATATAGAAAAGATTTTAAAAAGTCATTCATTCAATCATTCATTCCTAACTTTCTATGTTCTTAAAAAGTTGGTTTTATTCCAGCCTTATAAAAATATGAATTATTCAGGCTCTATGACATAGAACACCATCACCTCTACATTTTTATGCAGACCCAAATCATCCTTGCATGGACTTTTCTTTTAGCTATGTTCTTTTATTACTCCTAAATCAAAAGTCTCTGAAGTGCCTACCCTTTTGGAAGAAGTGGAAGAAATTTTAGCTCACAGACTGCGATGATTTAAGATAAAGGTTTCTCAAAGGCAACCCAGAATGCAAAATAGCTGCTAATATTTCTTCTGACACATATATCCTAAATATTTTTACTGAAACAAACACAGATCAATGTTTTGTTAATGTAAGAGCTGGTTAATCTGCAAAGGAAATCTGGGAGTGAAACAATAAGAAATGAAGAAGATACAATGAAACACAAAATAATATGTGGAAAATCAGCTTGCAAATATTGGAGAGCGCGTTTATCAAGACGTACTGTACAACTACCTGATGAAGGAGCAGTGCTCGGAAAGTTAGTGCTTCCAAATAAACTTGTTGGACTATAACCTGGTGTTGTGTGATTATTACATCCCAGCCCAACACCGGCACCTCCAAATCAAAAAAAAATCTATTGTTAACTAATCAAAGTAAATGATGAGTAACATACATACATACATACATACACATGTACTTTCCACATTAATACTACTTCTGTACTAAGGTCAAATCTAATTGTTCAATTCAACTATCTTGTAATATTTAATGCAACTATGAGTCACCTCAGTGTGCAAGGAGGGGAATTTTTATGCATTATAAGACTGGATATAAATAATATTGCTTCACAACATTGTTTACTGGGCTAACATGCAGCCCTAGTGCCCTCTCTTGGATAAAACATACACTAACTTTCTTTATTGAGAGGTAAAATTTGTTTTTAGAACAATTATGTGTACTTTATGCACACCATTTCATCTCCCTCCCCACCTCACAAGCAAAACAAGTCCACCAATGCCAGGTTTTATTTGCAAGGGTGAGACACAAGTCACCAAGCCCAGTACTGCTCCTGGCCCAGCCACCACACCCCCATCCCTGCCCCCACCCACCAGCCCCTGATGTGAGCACAGCATGCTGTCTGAAACCCAAAGCTCTGGTTATTATAGTTTGATGCCCCTCCATGACCTGGGCCCTGCTTATTTGTCGTCATGGTAATGCCTTAAGTTTGTATGTTGGCACCTATTTAACCACATCAATGTTTGAGTGAGCAACCACATTGATTATCTACAAAGCTTGTTGATGTGTATGGATTGCTCAGCATTGTCAAGACCATTAAATGTCCAAGCAATTACACACCTATTTCACTTATAGTTCAGAATGGAATGGTGCTTGTCAAAGACAAAGAGGTAGTCGTTGCTCATTAGAAAAAGCAGCTTAAGGATGTCCTGTTTCTTGGCATGAATACCCTTTCTTAGCTTCTACAGCATGTCATCTCAGCATAACTCCAGCTCTATATGAGGTTAAAAAAGCTATCCACAGGCAACTGGAATAGATGAATCCCTGTTGAAAACAGTGGAGAAATACTCTTTGTGTGCATACAAGAGCTCATCTCTCCAATTGGAAGGATGAGCCATGTTACAATTGAGGCCTTCTTCAGGAAAGGAGACAAAACCAAATGCAGTAACTATAGGGGCGTATCCTTGCTGCCTGCTGAAGAAAGGTCATTGCAAAAACAAACTCTCCTCAATTGCCTTGTCCTAACAGCTAAAGATTATGCAAGCATACAAACTAGGAACAGAAGTAGGCCATTCAACCCCCAGAGATTGTACATAATAACATTGAAACATAGAAGATAAGAGGATCAGGTGCTTGAGCCTCCTCATGGCTGATTCTGGAGCACAATACCTTAATCCTACATTTTCCCCATATCCCTTGATCCATTAGCCAATATTGTTCCACCATTCAATATGGTTATGGTCAATTTGCTTCTGAAGACCATCTACTAAGGCCACAATGCAAATTCCTTCCATCAAACGACACGGTGGACATGATCGACATAGCAAGACAACACCAAAAACAAGTTCATAGAGCAGCAACAACCTTTACTACAATCTTTACTTTCCAGAACTTCAGATTCATGCCTCACAGTCAGAAAACGCCAGTCTTTGTCATCTCTACTTCAATATACCATCTATTGTAGCCAGAAGACAGCATCATAGTCCGGCATAACTCTCCCTGTTGATATCAGAGTCCAGGAAGGCAAATGTTTGCTGCTCACAATGTGATCCGCACTACAATGGGGAGACAAAATACAGACTGGACAACTGCTTTGTGGAACATCTGCACTCTGTCCACAGAAATGACCCTGAGCTTCCAGTTGCCTGCCACTCCAGCATACCACCATGTTCCCTGGCCAGCATTTCTCTCTCAGGCCTGCTGCAGTGCTCCAGTGAGGATTAGTGCAAGATGTAGGTTTGCTCACTGAGCTGGAAGGTTCATTTTCAGACGTTTCGTCACTATACTAGGTAACATCTTCAGTGAGCCTCCGGACGAAGCAGTGCTGATATTTCCTGTTTTCTATTTATATGTTTGGATTTCTTTAGGTTGGTGATGCCATTTCCTGTGGTGATGCCATTTCCTATGGCGATGTCATTTCCTGTTCTTTTTCGCAGGGAGTGGTAAATGGGATCCAAGTCAATGTGTTTGGTGATAAAGTTCCAGTTAGAATGCCATGCTTCTAGGAAATCTCGCGTGTGTCTCTGTTTGACTTGTCCTAGGATGGATGTCTTGTCCCGTCGAAGTGGTGTCCTTCCTTATCTGTATGTAAGGATATTAGTGGGAAAGGATCATGTCATTTTGTGCTAGTTGATGTTCATGTATCCTGAAAAAAGTTTTCTGCCTGGTTGTCCAATGTAGTGTTTGTTACAGTTCTTGCACGGTAATTTGTAAATGACCTTAGTTTTGCTTGTTGTCTGTACAGGGTCTTTCAAATCTTTTCAAAACTCGCTAGGATTAGTGCAAGCTGGAAGAACAGCATCTCACTTTCTGCTAGGGGTCCCTGCAGCCTTCAGGACTTAACATTTTAGGGCCTCAACACCTTCCTCCATGCCTTTTAACTACTCCCACATCCTGGACCTGTCATAACATCAGTTGCCTTCATCACAGCCAACCCATTTTCACACATTAATGTATCTATTATCAGATTGTCTTTCTCCCTGTATCACCATTATTCATACCTTTGTCTGCCTAACATTGCTGTGGGTCTGGAGTCACATATAAGCTAGACCAGGTAAAGATGATTCCTTTCCTGAGGGACATTGCTGGAACAGATATTTTTCTTTCCCAATAATCAACAGTAGTTTCACCATTTGACTCTTACATCCAGATTTCTTTTTGTATTGAATTCAAATTCCACCATCTGCCGTAGCACAATTCAAGCCCAAGGTCCCACCAGAGCATTATTAAGATTTTGGGATTAATTGTATAGCAATAATACCATCAGGTCATTGCCTCCCCCCAACTGACGCTCGTGGGATGATGGCAGAATATACAGAGTTATGAAGAAAATTATACTAAGTGAGATACATATTCTGAGAGACAGTACAGATAGAATTGGCTGTCTGGCCTCTTTTTACCCTGTTAAAACTCTGTGGTTCTGTTATTTAGTGGTAACATTATGTCACTGGTTTAGTAATTCAAAGGCCTGGATTGATAATTCAGAGAAATAGGAATTTATACCTAATTGTGGCAGTTCCAGAATTTAAACTGAATTTTAAAAAGAACATGAAAATGAAAAATTGGCATCAATAAAAGTCACAATTAAACTGTTAGGTTGTTAAGAAATTACAAATAATTCACTGAAATCCTTTGGGGATACAGCCTGCTGTTTGCATCCAAGCTGGGCTATAAATCAATACAATTTTCTAAATTCTCAATATGGTTTTTGTAAATGATATTGGACTATTCACAGAGATTCACAGTCTACTTAAGCATTACATCTTTTCTTTTAAAAACAGCTTCTTAGGTGTAAAAATGATGCTGCCGGTTCATTTGAAAAAGGTTTAAAATGTAAAGATTCTTCATTTGTAAAGAGAGTAGATACTAAAGTGAGTAATTAATCACTCGCATAAAATACAATCGAAAGGGCAGGCAGGTTAGGTAATGTGTTTCAGCAGCAACATGTGGGAGTTGTTGGATGCCATGGTCTTCAATGTTCTGAAGCAGAGTCACTGAACCCGAACATTAACTCTGTTTTCTCTCCATCAATGCTACCAGATCTACTGATGTTTTCCAGCAATTTCTGTTTCTGTTTCTGGTTTCCATTAACCACAGTTATTTGTTTTTATAGCTTATTGCTCAACACATTTAAATCTGGACTGAAATGCAAGCTGCAGAAATATAACCACATCAGGGAGACCGTAAGGCAATAATATATAAGACTAGAAGTAGGCAATTAGGCCCAACAAATTTGCTCTGTCTTTCAGTGACATTATGGCTGGTCTAATGCTACTCAAATACACTTTCCTCTGTTTCCCCATTACCTTTGGTTCCCTTACTGATTAAAAATCTGTCTATCTCTGTCTTGAATACATTTAATGACCTAGCCTCTCCACTCCTCAACAATAAAAAAAATCCACAGATTCAATACAATAGACAATAGGTGCAGGAGTAGGCCATTCTGCCCTTTTAGCCTGCACCACCATTCAATATGATCATGGCTGATCATCCTTAATCAGTATCCTGTTCCTGCCTTATCTCCATATCCCTTGATTCCACTATCCTTGAGAGCTCTATCTAACTCTTTCTGAAATGAATCCAGAGACTGGACCTCCACTGCCTTCTGGGGCAGAGCATTCCACACAGCCACCATTCTCTGGGTGAAGAAGTTTCTCTTCATCTCTGTCCTAAATGGTCTACCCCGTATTTTTAAGCTGTGTCCTCTGGTTCGGCACTCACCCATCAGCGGAAACATGTTTCCTGCCTCCAGAGTGTCCAATCCTTTAATAATCTTATATGTCTCAATCAGATCCCCTCTCAGTCTTCTAAACTCAAGGGTATACAAGTCCAGTCGCTCCAGTCTTTCAGCGTAAGGTAGTCCCGCCATTCAAGGAATTGACCTCATGAACCTACGCTGCACTCCCTCAATAGCCAAAATGTCTCTCCTCAAATTTGGAGACCAGAACTGCACACAATACTCCAGGTGTGGTCTCACCAGGATCCCGTACAGCTGCAGAAGAACCTCTTTGCTTCTATACTCAATCCCTCTTGTTATGAAGGCCAGCATGCTATTAGCCTTCTTCACTACCTGCTGTACCTGCATGCTTACCTTCATTGACTGTTGTACAAGAACACCCAGATCTCTCTGTACTGCCCCTTTACCGAAATTGATTCCATTTAGGTAGTAATCTGCCTTCCTATTCTTGCCACCAAAGTGGATAACCATACATTTATCCACATTAAACTGCATCTACCATGCATTGACCACTCACCCAACCTTTCCAGGTCACCCTGTAATCTCCTAACATCCTCCTCACATTTCACCCTGCCACCCAGTTTAGTATCATTAGCAAATTTGCTAATGTTATTACTAATACCATCTTCTATATCATTAATATATATTGTAAAAAGCTGCAGTCCCAGCACTGATCCCTGCGGTACCCCACTGGTCACTGCCTGCCATTCCGAAATGGAGCCGTTTATCACTACTCTTTGTTTCCTATCAGCTAACCAACTTTCAATCCAAGTTAGTACTTTGCACCCAATACCATGCGCCCTAATTTTGATCACTAACCTCCTATGTGGGACTTTATCAAAGGCTTTCTGAAAGTCCAGGTACACTATCTCTACTGGATCTCCCTCGTCCATCTTCAGAGTTACATCCTCAAAAATTCCAGAAGATTAGTCAAGCATGATTTCCCCTTCATAAATCCATGCTGACTCTGACCTATTTTGTTACTACTATCCAGTTGTGTAATAATTTCATCATTTATAATAGACTCCAGCATCTTTCCCACCACTGAGGTCAGACTAACTAGTCTATAATTTCCTGCTTTCTCTCTCCCACCTTTCTTAAAAAGTGGTACAACATTACCACCTTCCAATCTGCAGGAACTGATCCCGAATCTATCGAACTCTGGAAAATAATCACCAACGCATCCACGATTTCTCGAGCCACCTCCTTCAGTACCCTGGGATGTAGACCATCAGGCCCCAGAGACTTATCAACCTTCAGACCTAACAGTCTCTCCAACACCAATTCCTGGCAAATATAAATTCCCTTCAGTTCAGGTCCTTCAGCCACTGTTACCTCAGGGAGATTGCTTGTGTCTGCCCCAATGAACACAGATCTGAAGTACCAATTCAATTCTTCTGCCATTTCTTTGTTCCCCGTAATATATTCCCCTGTTTCTGTCTTCAAGGGCCCAATTTTAGTCTTAACCATTTTTTTGCTTTTCACATACCTAAAAAAGCTTTTACTATCCTCCTTTATATTTTTGGCCAGTTTACCTTCGTACCTCATTTTTTCTCTGCGTATTTTTTTCAGTCCTTATCTCTGTCTGAAATATGTGACCCCTTATTCTGAGATTATGCCTCTGATTCTAGTCTCTCCCATAAGAGGATACAACCTTTCCACAGAGGCTAGAAATACTCTATCGAATAACTCACCCCCTGACTCCCCAAAGCCTGTCTATTATTGGTAAGCAGAGTTAGGAGTGTGATGGAATACACCCAACCTGCCTGGATGGGTATAGATCCAACAACACTCAAGAAGCTTGATATCATCCAGAACAAAGCTGCCCTCTTGATTGGCACTATATCCAAATATACCCACTCCCTCTACTACTAACACTCAGTTGCAGAAGTGTGTACTATCTTCAAGATGTACTGCAGAAATTCACCAAATCTCCTGAGACAGCACCTTCCCAACCAAGATTACTTCTATGTAAGAAGGACAAGAGCAGCAGACACATGGGAACACCACCAATAGGAAGTTCCCCTCTAAGCCACTTACTATCCTGACTGGCAAAGAGATTGCTGTTACTTCACTGTTGCTGGGTCAAAATCCTGGAATTCCCTCCCTAAGGGAATTGTGGGTCAACTTATAGTACATAGACTGTGGCTGTTCAAAAATGTACTCAGAAACAATTGCATCAATCACATTACAGCAAATTTGCATTAATGAAACGCACATTTTAACAGAATTATCTGAACTAGATCATATGTACCCTCTGCCAATTAACACATAGCTCTGTGGTTTGGCTCTTTTAATTTGTGGCTGGTTCCTCATACTGCCTAAACAGAATATCTGTCTTTGACTAACATATGTCATTGGTATCAACATGGATTGTCATCCCAGAATGAATAATAAGGGGGTGGGGGGGGTGGCGGCAGTGGAGGGCATGAAGTGGCTTGGAGGGTGTAAGGGACTATCTATGTTCAGGCTGAAGGCTTATGATGTGGTATGAGGGACATGAGGAGATAAGTGCTTAAGGGGACTTTGCATGGCATGAAAAGTCTGTGGACTCATTAAGAGTGGAGGTCATAGCTTGGCATGGAGGTGAGAGCATGGGTAAGACCATTTAAACTTATGTTTCAAAGTATTCCCTCTTCCAGACTATGGTTCACTACACGTCTGAGGTGCCACGAACCAATTTTCCTTCAATACTGGCTTGACCCAAAGAAAGTTGTGGAAGAGAGCTATTCCAGTTATGGGTCGAGCCAAATCAGGAGACCAGGATACAGGCTGACTACCAGTACTAGCCCACACCCTTATCCTGCACTGGTGAATGCTGAATGCACTGGGAAAGGGTCGAGAATCCCAGAATCAGTAATTGACCGGAATTTCTTCCCTCTATGGGTGTTCTTACTCCATAAAATTCCAATGCAACATTTCTAGACTTCCACTCTAACCAGTCTCCTCAAAGTTTGATAAGATTTTCTGCAGCCTCCTCTATTCCAGAGAAAATCACTCCAGCCTATCTAATTGATAGTTAAAATTCTCCAGCCCTGACAACATTACTGTAAAGCACCTCAACTGCGTTTCTTGTGTGATCACATCCTTCCTGTAATGATTCCCAGTATTCCACAATTAGGATGTTGTGAATAAGTCTAGCTTTGTTTTTGTCTTGAAATACAAAGCTAAATATTCTTCTCCATGTATCTTAATATGTCTTTCTTGCAACTAAATCAGCAAACTGACCTTAACATTCTTCTAAAGTAAATTTATTTTGACAGTAATTACACAATTCATCAAGAAGGAAAACAGTTGC
The DNA here is from genome assembly GCF_037043375.1 of Chiloscyllium plagiosum. Taxonomy (NCBI): domain Eukaryota; kingdom Metazoa; phylum Chordata; class Chondrichthyes; order Orectolobiformes; family Hemiscylliidae; genus Chiloscyllium; species Chiloscyllium plagiosum. The sequence continues at coordinate 122,397,090 of NW_028270142.1, read as the reverse complement.
TGTCAAATTTCTGTACAATGCTTTTCTATTATGCACCTTGGGACTGTTAAATGATAATTATGGAAAGTTATTGAAAATCTACTTGGTCTACATCTCTGATAAATACAAAATGTTCACCGTAACCATCTTGTATTTTTATATGTATATATATAAATAGCAATGATAACTCAAAAGCTTGTTAAATCTGTTAATAATCCAACAAACTTTTATTAGGCTTTCCCAACATTCCTGGGAGCTTTCTTCAAGATAACATAACACAAAGTGAGACAAATTGAAACATTTTGTCTGCTTTAATTTTTAAAGCAGTTAGGAAAATGAAAATGAGCTGTAAAACCAATGACCCAATTTTTTTTGCGAAAGAGTCCTTGAGCAATGAAAAAGAAAGAAGAAACGTAAAAGGAAGTTAATTATAGGTGGAAGAAAATGCCATATAAGACCCTGGAGGAAATTTAGTCATGAAAAGAGCTCAAATTGGTAAGAAGGAAGTTTTGGATAGACTTATGTTGACAAAGCAATTTAACCAGATAAGGATATTGAAGGAAATAGAACATAGAACATTGAACCTAGAACATAGAACAGTACAGCACAGAACAGGCCCTTCAGCCCACGATATTGTACCGACCATTGATCCTCATGTAAGGTAAACGTAATGTACGAACCCTCAAATTTCTGTGACCATATGCATGTCCAGCAGTCTCTTAAATATCCCCAGTGACCTCGCTTCCACAACTGCTGCTGGCAACGCATTCCATGCTCTCACAACTCTCTATGTAAAGAACCCACCTCTGACATCCCTTCTATACTTTCCGCCAAACAGCTTAAAACTATGACCCCTCGTGTTAACTATTTCTGCCCTGGGAAAAAATCTCTGGCTATCAACTCTATCTATGCCTCTCATTATCTTGTACATCTCAATAAGGTCCCCTCTCTTCCTTCTTTTTTCCAATGAAAGAAGTCCAAGCTCAGTCAACCTCTCTTCATAAGATAAGCCCTCCATTCCAGGCAGCATCCTGGTAAAACTCCTCTGAACCCTCTCCAAAGCATCCACATCTTTCCTATAATAGGGCGACAAGAACTGGACACAGTATTCCAAGTGTGGTCTAACCAAAGTTTTATAGAGATGCAACAAGATCTCACGGCTCTTAAATCCCACTGTTAAATGAGGGTGGTGATTGCAGAGTCTTTCGGATTTTCAGCCAAGGGACCAGAGGACTGGAAAATTGCAAATGTTGAATAATTGCAAACATTATCCCATTATTCAAAACAGAATGGAAGGGTAAGCCCAGTAATTACAGACCAATCAGTTTAATTTTGATGATGCAAATGGTCTTAGAAATAATAATTTGGGATAAAATGAGTAGTCATATGAACAAATAAGGGTGAATTAGGAGAAGGCAGCATGGAACTCATAATAGATAATCATAATTAACTTACTGGATTTTTCTGAAGATATGATGGAGAGAGTTGGTGAAGGTAATGCTATTGAAGTGGTTTACACAAAGTTCCACAAGGGATTTGGTACAAAAGTACTGCACAACAAACCTGTGAGCGTAGTTAGAAACCGTAGAATAAAAAAGGACAGTGACAACATGGAAATTGAGCTGGCTGAGAGCTAGGAGACAGAGTGTAATGTATTAGCAATCTAAACCATGGAAGACCATGACATTTTCCAAGTTTGCAGATGATATGAAACGTGGATGCATTGTAAACTGTGAGGAAGTTATGCAGAACTTCAGAAAGATACAGAAAGGCTGATGGGGTGGGTTAAAAGATGGCAAATGAAGTGCAATGTGGAAAAATGTGGGGTATGCAGTAGAAAGAACTTAGAGAGACTGTGTAAAATAAAGGGCAGTACTATAAAGGGTGTGCAGGAGCAGAGAGGATTGGGTGTATGTGTCATTAGAATAGCTAGAATTTGATAGGACAGAAGTGTGGATAGACAATTACTACTTAAAGTTCACAAGGCACTGGGACCAAATGAGATGCATTCAAGGATTTTGAAGGAAGTGTGATTGAAAATTGCAAGGGCACGTGACACAATCTTTCAGTCTTCCCTCGCGTCAGGGAAATGCCAGAAGACTAAAAAATTACAAACATTTCAGCTTTGTATAAGATAGGTTGTGTGGATAAAACCAGCAATTCCTGTGGTGGGAAAAACTCTAGAGAAAATTATTTAGATTGAACTTGTAGGTTCTTTTTTATTCATTGACAGGATATGGGCATCACTGGACAGGCTAGCACTTAATGCCAGTGCCTAATTGCCCAGAGGGCAGTTAAGTGTCAACCACATTGCTGTAGGTCTAGAGTCATATATAGGCCAGACCAGGTAAGGATGGCAATTTCCTTCCCTAAAGGACATTAGTGAACCAGGTGTTTTTATCTGACAATTGACAATGATTTCATGGTCATCATTGAGACTCCTAGTTCCAGATATTTACTGAATTCAAATGTTACTATCTGTCCTGGCAGGTTCTGAACCCCAGGTCACCAGAAGATTTGTCCAGTGATAACAACATTAGGCCACCACCTCCCTTTACATAAAAAAAAGTGAGTTTATTAGCTAGTCAACATAATTGTGAAAGTGGAAAGTTTTTTGAAGAGGTAACAGAAAGGATCAATATGGGGAATGGAAGGAAGGTTTGTTGTAGCGTTCCCCTCGGGGTCAGTATTGGGAGAGATGCTTTTGCATAAGAACTAAGAGCAGGAGTAGACAACTCAGCCTCTCAAGTTTGTTCCCTGCTCCAGCATTCAATGTGATTGTGGACGATCTCATCTCGCCTTCACCTCAAGTTTCCTGCCTACTCTTCATAATCCATCAATTGATTAAAATTCTATCTATTTCTGCCTTGCTAAATGTTCCAGCATCCTCTGCAGTTTAGCATAGTGAATTCATGACTCTTTATGAGAAGTAACTTCTCCCTATCTCTGTCTTAAATCTGCTACCTTATCCTAAAACTATGGCCTCTCATTATAGTTTGTCCCACAGGAGGAAACATCCTGTCTACGTCCATGCTGTCAAGCCATTTTAGCATTGGATACATCTCAATTAGATCTCCTCTTGTTCTTATAACCTCTAGAGAGAATAAGCCTGAACTGCTCGATCTCTCTTCAGAACACAAACCGTTTGGAATCTATCTAGTGAAACTCTTTTAAACTGCCCCCAAGTGACTACTTCTTCCTTTAAGTGAGATGACATCAGCAGAATGCAATATTCCAGATGCAGTTTCACTAATGACTTATACAGTTGTAGCAACACTTCCCTACTTTTATCCTCTAATCATTTAGCAATAAAGAATAAAATTCCATTTGCCTTCCTTATTACCTGTTGTACATGTATACTACTCTTCTGTGACTCATGCATGAGGATACCCAGATCCCTCTCCACCAAAGCACTCTGAAGTTTCTCCCCATTTAAATAAAAGTTGTCTTTCTAAGCCTCCAACAAAGATGGATAACCTCATAATTATCTACGTTAAAGTCTACCTGCCAAATTTTGACCATTTACCTCATAAATCTATTTTTAAATGCCTTATTTCTTCATTGCAACTTTATTTCCAACTTATTTTAGTGTCATCTGCAAATTTGGCTATAGTTCAAACAATGTAATGGTGTGATATCCCTGGAGGAATGCTCTCCCTGGTAGCTGTCGGAATCCCTCTAGAGATTGAGTTGAAAGACAGCATTAGTGGCATTTATGTTTTGGTCTCACAAATTTCATTTTAACACAAGTAGTCATACCTTCTGAAACAATTCATGATCTCTTTTCCCATCATATCGACATGACAGATGACCATTGCAATTGTTATCTTATTATTTTGGCACAGTCATGCCATTGTCAGTCATAGTCCGACCACCACTGAAATAATTGCTAGGAGGCATTTTCCTGCATTTTAGCTACTCATCTTTCCACTTCTATTTCCACTTCTATTTCAACTTAATAAAATGGTCCAAATCATTTGGCAGTAAAAGAATATAAATCTCCGTGATTGGTTATGAACTCACAGTTGCTCAAAATCTATTGATGCTTCAAAGCTGTTAGAATAATCATCATCACTATCAACGATATCCATCTTCTCCACCTAGAATTTTCAATTTTACTAATATCACAAAGTAGGTTACAATTCTAACTTTACAAGCTGCACACATTTGCAATGTTAAAATTGAGCACCATAAATCCAGATCTCATTCAATTTATAGGATCATGTTCTGAATTTTAATTGTCAAGTCACCACATTGAAGATACCATTATCATCATTTTGTTCTTTAGTGAATTATACTATCATATGCTCACCCCCACTAAACATTTGAAGGTCATTTCAAAGAAATCAGAATGACTTGAGACCTTCAGCTTTATTCAAATGCAAAAGTCCTCAGTTAAATTTTGAACCCAAGATTAGGTTGCTTAATACATTTTATACAATCAATCCTCAAAGCATGCATTTTATATTGCAAAAGCATCAACTTATCATGTCATGACTGGGGATAGCCTGAATTCATGCATTATATACAACAATGAGATCAACAAAAATGTCAAAATTTTAAAAGTGATGTTATAGTTTAAATTAATCAAACTTGAATGTTTATTTAATTCACCCATGAAAAATTCTAAAACTGAATGCATGATTCACCTTTAAGCTTGTGCATTCATGTTATAAAACCAACACTATTTGGAGCAGTGATGAAATGGCACACGTTTTGGAAACATTTCTAATACAGGCTACCAATCTAGATAGACATGGTGGAAAAATCTAGGCCAAATCTGCAGTGCTTCAATATACCATCCTTGACACTGAATTAGAAAGTTCTTGTTTTAAGCCCCAATCAAGCCACTTAGGCATATAACTTAGGCAAATACTTTGAAGAAATGCTTCACTTTCATCAGATGTATCATCTTTTGATGAATTGATTAACTGAAGGCATAGAAATATAATAGTAGCAAAGTACTCAGTGTTTCAGCCTCAATCAGCATCGTTAAAACAGATATTCTGGCTCTTCCTATCTAATCGTTATCTAATCTATCTAATCTAATATCATCTCCTATCTAATCTAATAAATAGCTTGGAGTCCACAAATTAGCTGCAGTGGTTCATAAATCAACTACAGTGACTAGAGTTCAAAACAACTACTTAATTAGCTGTAAAGTGCTTTGGGACATACCGAGGTCTTGCAAAATGCAAGATCTTCATTTCTTTTTAATCAATGCCAAAAGCATAACTCAATCAGGAAGATGCTAAGAGTACCCTTTTCAAGAGCGGTGTGGTACAAACATTATGTCTTATACCCAGAACTCGAGCATCTCATTCCACACAATACATCAAACACACACACTGGCTTTAAGACAACATCCAAATATTCCAGCTCACACGCCTCCACCTCCACACTATGTGGGCGGCACAGTGGCACAGTGGTTAGCACTGATGCCTCACAGTGCCAGAGACCCGGATTCAATTCCTGACTCAGGCGACTGACTGTGTGGAGTTTGCACATTTTCCCCGTGTCTGCGTGGGTTTCCTCCGGGTGCTCCGGTTTCCTCCCACAGTCCAAATATGTGCAGGTCAGGTGAATTGGCCATGCTAAATTGCCCGTAGTGTTAGGTAAAAAGGGGTACATGTAGATGTATGGGTGGGTTGCACTTCGGTGGGTCGGTGTGGACTTGTTGGGCCGAAGGGCCTGTTTCCACACTGTAAGTAATCTAATCTATATATGCTGCCAGTATCACATTCACCTTTTGCTGCCTTCATGGGTAGCTGTCGAGAATGGAGAGATGCTACAAAGAAACATAGAAAGTGCAATGGGAAAAGATGTGGCAAATTGACCACAAAGTGGGGAAATGTGATGTTGCTCATTTTGGCAGGAAGAATAAAACGAGGCATATTATCCACATGGTGAGAGATTGCAAAGCATTGAAAATGTTGAGGAATCTGCCGTGACAGAGTGTGGACATGGATACCACCATTACACGTGGGGACACCTCCCACCATGTACATGGCAGGTACTCATGTGACTCAGCCAACTTGGTCTATCTTATGCGTTGAACGCAGGGATGCCCTGAGGCATGTTACATTGGGGAAACCGAGCAAAGGTTAAGGCAACGGATGAATGGGCACCGCACAACAATCAACTGACAGGACTGTTCCCTCACAGTTGGGGAACACTTCAGTGGTCCAGGACATTCGACGTCAGACCTTTGCTTGACCATCCTCAAAGGTGGATTTCAGGACAGGCAACAGCGAAAAGTGGCCGAGCAGAAGCTGATAGCTAAGTTCTGTACCCTTACGCAGGGCCTCAACCAGGACCTTAGATTCATGTCACACTACAGGTGACCACCATTGCACTATACACACACACAGACACTCCTACACAAGCGCACACACTCACACACACGGACACATGGACACACACACACGGACACACATATACACAGACACTCACACACACCCCTACAGATACACACACCCCCACACTCTCACATGCACCCTCTCACAGATTTAAACACTCTACACTCACATACACATGCATATACACTCTCTCTCACACTCATAAGCCCCCACCCCAGACAGACAGACAGACACACACACACATATACATATACGTTTGTGGGGTGAATTTGTACTTGCAGAGTTACGTTGTACTTTGCTCAAAAACTGATGAATTCATGTAAGACTTTGTTAACTCACTTTTTAGATTAGAATCAATCTAAATATTATGGCACAGACAGAGAACACAGGGGGCTAACACCTTCAACATTATCCAGCTAACACCAATTGTTACAGTTAACCTGAGAATGTTACTTTTAAAAAAAGTTTTGTGAATTACATATGAAAGAAGTGAAACTATCATGGTATTCGAACAGATGAAAGTCTCAACAAGCAATCAAGATATTTTTCAATGTATAATTTCAATTACATCACACTGTAAACTTTTGCTATAAATTCTGTGTCTTACAATTTTGTCCTCCACAACCACCTGATGAAGGAGTGGCGCTCCGAAAGTTAGTGTTCTTCCAATTAAACCTGTTGGACTATAACTTGGTATTGTGTGATTTTTACCTTTGAAATGTTGTAATTGTACCAGCCTCCATCACTTCCTCTGGCAGTTCATTCCACACATGCACCACCTTCTGCTTGAAAACACTGCCCTTTCGGTCCCTTTTAAATTTTTTCCCCTCTCACCCCAAACCCTCTAGTTCTGAACTCTCCCACCCCAGGGAAAAGACCTTGCCTATTTATGCTATCCATGCCCCTCTTGGTTTTATAAACCTCTATGAGGTAACCCCTCAGCTTCTGACTCTCCAGGGAAAACAGCCCCAATCTATTCAGCCTCTCCCTATAGCTCAAATCCTCCAACCCTGGCAACATCCTTGTAAATCTTTTCTGAACCCTTTCAAGTTTCACAATGTCATTTTGATAGGAAGATCACAACTGCATGCAATTTTCTAAAAGTGGCCTAATCAATGTCCTGTACACCCGTAACATAACCTCTCATCTTCTATACTCAATGCTCTGACCAATAAAGGAAAGTATACCAAATGCCTTCTTCACTATCCTATTCACCTGCAACGCTACTTTCAAGGAACTGTCAACCTGCACTCCAAGGTCTCTTTGTTCAGCAACACTCCCTACTCCTTACCATTAAGTGTATAATTCCTCATTCCTGATGAAGGGCTTTTGTCCAAAACGTCAATTCTCCTGCTCCTCAGTTGCTGCCTGACTTCCTGTTTTTTTCCAGCACACACTTTTGACATTAAGTGTATAAGTTCTGCTCTGATTTGCTTTTCCAAAATGAAGCACCTCGCATTTCTCTAAATTAAAATCCATCTGCCACTCTTCAGCCCGTTGGCCCATCTGATCAAGATTCCATTGTAATCTGAACAATTGACCAGTCTCAAGGGGCTGAATGGTCAACTGTTGCTGTTTTTTTGTAATTCCTATGCTTGTACTAATGGTGGAGAAGTTTTGAGGAGCCACTTAGTCTGTTGTTCCTTTATTTTTGTGAATTTTATATGCTCTATGCTCGGGATGTTCTGGATAGGGTTTCCCCTCCCGAGGGGTCTTGGATTTGCCCGGACGATTATGGTTGATCAGTTGGTTAAGTGGTGCACCTGGAATGTCAAGGGGAGTAATTCACCTGTAAAAAGGAAGAAAATATTATCAAACCTCAAGAAAGAAAGGGTTGATATAGCTCTCCTACAGGAGACACACTTATTGGATAAAGAACACTTGAAATTACGACAAGGTGGATTTGATCAGACTTTTTTTTCTTCTTTTAGCTCAAAAAGCAGGGGAGTTGTTATTCTTATTCGGAAGAATTTCCCATTCAAAATCCTAAATCAGATAAAAGACGAATCTGGACGATATATTCTGATTAAAGCCCTTATAAATGGAGAGGATTATTGGATTTTAAATTTGTATTGCCAATTTTAAATTGGCACATCCTTTTAAATTTATAACGGAAGCCTTCTCAAAACTGATGGCTCTCGGTGCTCGTCATACAATTATAGGGGGAGACTTTAATTATATTATGTACCCGGAAATAGATAGGATTCCCAAGAGTACTGCAGGAGTATCACCCAGATCTAAACAATTGGTGGATCTGAACAAAGAATTAGGACTAGCAGATGTATGGAGATGCCTTCATCCATAGGGCAGAGATTTTTCTTTTTACTCCAATCCACATAAATGTCATACCAGAATCGATATGTTTTTTGCCCCTCGATTTTTAAAAAATTCCATATCATCCTGTAAAGTAGGCAGTATAGCAATTTCCGATCACGCTGTTGTATATATGGAAATCAAGGCGAGGAACAATAAGACATCCCCCCGGCATTGGCGTATGGACCCCTTCCTGATGAAAGATTGTAAACTTGTAAAGTACTTCTCTCAAGAATTTAAAACTTTTTTAGAAATGAATTCAGGTATGGCTAGCAACCCATCAATGATGTGGGAGACCATAAAGCTTACGCGCGAGGTTTGATCATCTCATACTCAGCGACCCAGAAAACATTAAAGGGAGAACAACAGCGTCTGCTCGAAGCTCGCTTAAAAGCGGCTGAAACAGCATACGCTGACAGACCTTCGATTATCAAATTGCAAAGGATTACGGCCCTTAGGACAGCTCTAAACACCACGCTTACCCAAATGGCTAAGAGAGAAATATTATTTGCAAAACAACGATTATATGAATTTGGCGATAAATCTGGTAAGTAATTAGCATTTCTTGCAAAGAAAAAGAAGGCCCCTCAAACTATCACATCTATCAAGGAAAGTATGGGTATTTTGACTTATGATCATAAAAGGATTAACGCAATCTTTAGAAAATTTTATTCTGATTTATATAAATCGCAGGATTGCAAAAACAGGACTAGGAGGATGTAGTCATTTTTTAAAAACCTGACCTTTCCGGACCTAACTCCGGAACAGAAATCGGTCTTGAATGTTCCCCTCATAATCCAAGAAATACTTGATGTAATGAGGCAACTTCAGAGCGGTAAGGGACCTGGCCCAGACGGCTTTCAAGCTGAAATCTATAAAGAGTTTACAGGAATATTGGCTGGTCCACTTATGGACATGTATAACTATTCATACAATCAGGGCTGTCTCCCGCCTTCGCTGAAAGAGGCAAATATCTCTCTTATCCTTAAAAAAGGAAAGGACCCAGAAGATTGCGCGTCATACAGACCAACATCCTTGCTAAATGTAGATTTTAAAATCCTCTCTAAAACGTTAGCATTGAGGCTAGAAAGGGTATTGCCACATATTATAAAGGAGAACCAGACGGGGTTTATTAAGGGCCATAGATCATCCAATAATGTTAGAAGGGTTCAAGCCCGCCATCAGGGAAAGATACCAGGAGTAGTAGTCTCATTAGACGCGGAAAAGGCATTCGATAGGGTTGAATGGTCATATTTGTTTTACACATTGGAAAGGTTTGGCGTTGGAAAGGTGTTTACCAAATGGGTCTCAACACTGTATAGTGATCCCAAGGCAGTTGTGATTACCAATGGATTAGGCTCGGATAGCTTCAGTGTGGATAGGGGCTGCCGTCAGGGATTCCTCTCACCATTGCTATTTACGCTAATAATTGAGCACTAGCAGAAGCTATACGGGCTGACCCTAATATAACGGCCCCGAGGCTTGGTATAGGTAAACATAAAATTACCCTTTATGTAGATGATGTTCTATTTCTCAGTATTCCTTTGATGTCCATGCCTTGCTTAATCCAAGTTATTAATACAGTTAGTGTATTTTCAGGCTACAAAATTAATTTCTCAAAATCGGAGGCTATGCCAATGGGTGGCCTTGCTAGTATATCCCACTTATTGGACAGATCCCACTTTCCCTTTCGTTGGTCCCTGGAGGGTTTCTTATATTTTGGCATTTTTATTACCCCAGTATTTGGTCAGTTATACAAGGCTAACTTTGTGCATTTACTGAAAAGGATCAGGCAGGACCTCCAGTGATGGGGAGACCTTCCAATTTCTTGGCTAGATAGAATAGCACTAATTAAAATGAATGTCCTGCCCCGTCTCCTATACCCTATGATTAGGGGTTTAGATAGGGTTGACCATGAGAACCTTTTTCCACATATGGAGTCAGCTATTACGAGGGGGCATAGCTTTAAATTAAGGGGTGGTAGGTATAGGACAGATGTTAGTGGTGGGTTCTTTACTCAGTGAGTCATGAGTTCATGGAATGCCCTGCCAGTAGCAGTGGTGGACTCTCCCTCTTTATGGGCATTTAAGCGGGCATTGGATAGGCATATGGAGGATAGTGGGCTAGTGTAGGTTAGGTGGGCTTGGATCGGCGCAACGTCGAGGGCCAAAGGGCCTGTACTGCGCTGTATTCTTCTATGTTCTATAATACTTCCGGTGATGCTGCCGAGGCTGGCACTACGTCAATTATATGGCTGGTTGGGTTCCTTTATCTGGAATCATAGACGGCCCCTCATTAAGCTGAAGAAGCTACAGCTTCCACAGGCAAGGGGAAGATTGGGTTTCCCAGATTTTAGGAAATATTAGTTAAGTTGCCTATTAAGTTACATAGCTGATTGAGTCTTGTCTGACCCACAATCAATCTGGCTGGACATCGAGGCTTCTCAAGTAAAATGCCCACTTATTAACCTTTTATTTTCAGGCAAGAGGAAAATCATTACGGATCACCGTAAAAAACCTATAATACTAAACACAATTAAAGCTTGGAATATAATGCGGCAAAATGAGGGCAACTCACATAAAACATCCCCCTATGCTCCGATAGTGGGAGCATGAGGATTTCAACCGGGGCTTACAGATGCCACTTTCAAACTCTGGAGATCCAGGGGTATCTCATGTTTAGGGGATCTGTTTAAAGAAGGGGTCCTGATGTTTTTTGAACAGTTATGTGTCAGAAATTTGGATTACCTAATGGAGACCTCTTTCGATACTTCCAAATTCGAGATTACATACAGAAGAAGACTACGTTATTAGATAGTCTTTATAAATCAGATAGAGAATGTAGAGTGCTATGGTCAATGGGGGTATCTTCCGTCAGTACTATTTATCATTTATTAAATGATGAAGTATCGAGAGATATGGACAATCAGGATTTGGGACTAGAAATCTCTATAGAAACGTGGAATGACATTTGGGAAAATGTCAGAAGAATCACCATCTGCAACAGAACTCAGGCTATCCAGCTGAAGATACTTCATAGGGCCCATATAGCACTGGATCGATTGGCAAAATTTAAGGCAGGAGCATCTCCAATGTGTCCCAAATGTAAAATAGAGGTTGGCACTCTTGTGCATTGCTTATGGACCTGTCATAAGATCCGTAGATATTGGACTAAAGTAGCAAGTGCTCTGACAGAAATCTTAGGAACGGAAATTAGAGTGAACCCCATATCTCTCCTTTTGGGCTTTTCGAACTTACCCTCCCTGGATATGCACGGGAAGAGATTATTTTCTATTCTCTCTTTCTGTGCAAGGAAAAATATTGTGGTAAACTGGATGGCTGTGGCCCCCCTGGATTTTCAAATTGGCACAGATTAATTATGGAATGTATTTCCCTTGACTTCCTTACAAATATGGTGCACCAAAAGACCGCATTATTCCATAAAATATGGCAGCCCTTCTTGAATTATGTAAATACAGATATTTCGGCCATCCTAACAAGGGCTTTTATTTAATTGAGATGGCGAACCTGACTGGTCCAGGGCCCCTTAGGAGAGGAATCCCCCACGAATACAGGTTTTGTTACGATTTGATGTTATTACATTCCGAGCATATATCTCACTACCCAATTTCTGTGTTATCCATCGTTTTTTTTTAATCTTATTTGAATAATGTAAGAGACTTAATGTAGTAGTTAGTTAAGTTTTGTTTTTTTTCTTGGTATTTTTCTTTTATTAAATTTTGGTTATTATTTATTTAAGATTTAATTGTATATCAATATTGATACTTGTTTTTTTTTATATATTTTGTAAACTTGTAAAAATATGTTAAATTTTCAATAAAAAATCTATAAAAAACATGAAAAGAAAGACAAGAGGGAATCAGAGTATATAATGACTCTGAAGAATTAAATTGCATTTATTTCAATGCAAGAGGTCTTACAGATAAGGATAGTGAACTCACAGCATGTTTAAGACCATGGAAATGGGACAACTTAGCTATTACAAAAACTTGGCTGAGAAGTGGAGAAGACTGGCAGCTCAATGTTCAGGGTTTTAGATGCAATAGGAAAGGAGGCAAGAAAGGATTTGGGAAGGGGGGGGGGAGTGGTTTGTGTTTTTGATTAGGGAATACCTTATTGCTGTAACTAGGGAAGATATTTTTGAAAAATTATCCAATGGAAATATATGAGTAGAAAAATTATAAATAAGAAAGGAAAGATCACTTTGATGGGATTGTACTATAGGCCCCCCCAGTAGTAAGAGGGAAATTAAAAAACAAATATGTAGGGAAATTTCAAATATATATGGAAGCATAATAAGGTTGTAATAGTGGGGAGATTTAATTTTCCAAACTTTGACAGGCGCTTCCATAATATTAAAGGTTTGGATGGTGACAAATTTGACAAATGTGTTCAAGAAAATTTCTCATTAGAGAAGGAGCAAAATTAGACCTTCTTTTGGTAATACGGCAGGGCAGATGGCTGAAGTAAAAGTGGGGGAATACTATGGGTATAGCGATCATAATTTTATTAGTTTCAAAATGGTTATGTGAAAGGATAAGCCTTTCATAAAAGTTAAAGATTTTAATTGGAGTAAGACAAACAATATGAGCCAAGATACAGTGTGAGTTGAGAACCTTCAATAGTTGATTGGGATAGACTGTTCGCAGGTCAAAGAGCATCGGACAAGTGGGAGGCATTCAAGAATGTGATGATTAGAGTTCAGGGGCATTTTGTTCCCATGAGAGTGAAGCTAAAATCTGGTAAGATTAAGGAAGAATGGATGAATAAAGAGATTGAGGTTCTAGTCAAGAATAAAAGGCGGATCTTATTTTAGATATAGACAACTTGATTCAATTGAATCTCTTAATCAATATAAAGAGTATAGGAGCATTCTTAAGAGAGAAATCAGGAAGACTAAGAGTGGATGTGAGATAGCATTGGCAGATAGGGATAAGGATAATCCAGAAAGATTCTACAAATACATTAAGAGCAAGAGGGTACTTAGCAAGAGAGTAGGGCCTCTTAAAAATCAAGGTCATCTTTCTGTGGAACCCCAGAAGATGGAAGAGATACTAAATGAATATTTTGTGTCAGTTTTCACTATAAAGAAAGAAATTGAGTCTAGAGAATGCAGAGAAATAAACTTTGATGTTTTAAAATCTGTTCATATTACAGAAGAGGAAGTTTGGAAGAATACATCTCCCGAACCTGATCTAATGTATCCTGGAACGTTGTGGGAAGTAAAAGAGGAAATTATGAGACCCCTTGCAGAAATATTTGCGTGATCTATAACTACAGATCAGGTCCCTGATGACTGGACAGCGGCTAATGTTGTACCTTTGTTCAAGAAAGGTTGTAAGGAGAAACCGGGGAGCTATAGACTCATGAGTGTGAATTTGGTTGTGGGTAAATTGTTGGAGATGATTATAAAAGATAGGATTTATAGACATTTAGAGAGGCAAAAATTAATTAAGGATAGTCAGCATGGTTTTGTGTGAGGAAAATCATATCTCACAAACTTGACTGAGTTTTTTGAGGAAGTTACGAAAAAGATCAAAAGATGGCTGAGCAGTAGAAAATATTTATTTGGATTTTAGTAAAGCTTTTGACAAGGTTCTGCATGGTAGACTAATTAGTAAAGTTGGGTCACAAAGGATTCAGGATGAGCTTGCCAATTGAATACATAATTAGCTTAATGGCAAGAGACAAAGTGGAATAGTGGAGGTCTGTGACCACTGGTGTTTCACAGGAATCAATTCTGGGTCCTCTTTTATTTGTCCTTTATATAAATGATTTGGATGAGAACATAGAAGGCATGGTTAGTAAGTTTGTGGTTGACATCAAAATTGGTGCCATTGTAGACAATCAGGAAGTTTTCTAAGATTACAAAGCAATATTGATCAAATGGGTGAATGGGCTGAAAAATGGCAGATACAGTTCAATCTCAATAAATGTGCAGTATTCCATACAACAAACAAGTGTAGGGCTTAGTCAATTAATGTTAGGACCTTGGGTAGTGTTGTAGTACAAAGGGAGTTTGGGGTGCAAGCACATAATTCTTTGAAGTTTGCATCACATATAGACAGGGTGGTTAAAAAGGCATTTAGCATGCTTGCCTTCATTGTTCAGTCCTTTGAGTATAGGATTTGGGAAGTCATGTTGAGATAGTACAGGACATTAGTGAGGCCTCTTCTGGAATACTGTGTCCTGTTCTGATGGCCCAATTATCGGAAGGATATTATTAAGCTGGAGAAGGCTCATAAGCGATTCACTAGGATGTTGCCAGGTAGGGAAGGTTTGAGTTATAATGAAAGGCTGGATAGGTTGGGACTTTTTTCACTGGAACATAGGAAGTTGAGAGGCAATCTGAAAGAAGTTTATACAATACAAAGAGGAATAGATAGAGTTAATGGCTGTTTTCTTTTCCCTTGGATGGGAGATTTCAAGACTAGGTGGCACATTTTTTAAAGTGAGAGGTGGGAAGAGTTTCAAAAGATGTAAGAAGCAAATATTTTACACAGAGGGTGGTTTGCGTGTGGAATTAACTTCCTGAGAAAATGGTGGATGTGGGTACAATTACAATGTTTAAAAGACATTTGGATAGATATATATATATATATATATAGGAAAGGTTGGGAGGGATAAATGGGACTAGTTTAGTTTGGGATTATGTTCGGCATGGACTGGTGTTGGACTGAAGGGTCTTGTTTCTGTGCAGTGTGTCTCTGTAACTCTATGACTCTATGGCATTTACAAAAGTTATAAGCTATCTGACAGACACTTTTTCATTTTTTTAAAAATGCAATATTAAAGTTTTGTTTTAGCCATTGAGATGACAAAGTGAAAAGCTTGCAAAGCAAAGCAGAATTAAGATCAAAATGAGCAAGGCAAAAAAAAAATGAAGCATAGTAGTCAAGTTATTGGACCTATAATTCATAGATCATTCATATCTCCTCCACATTACTTTCTTCCAATGTTGAAAGCATTAGTGCGAGCTAAGTATGATTGCTGAATTTCACTGGCCATCCTATAACAAATCATTTACATGGTTATTTCTTGTATGTGAATTTAGATCTACTTGATTGTAAGGAACATTGATTCTGTCATCATCTGATTGCCATCATAAGGAATTAAGGGTTTTTTTTAACTTTTTAGACCAAAATATCAAGACTAATTGCAGCATTCATGTTATACTGAGTAATCTGGTGTTGGTTTAGCCTACCTATCCAACACCCATTGGAAGGATGTGAAATTTGAAAGGGTTTAGAAAAGATTTGCAAGGACATTGCCAAGGTTGGAGGATTTGAGCTGTAGGAAGAAGCTGAATAGGCTGGGGCTGTTTTTCCTGGAGCATTGGAGGCTGAGGTTTCTAAAGAGGTTTCTAAAATCACGAGGGGCATGGAAAGATAACAGGCAAAGTCTTTTCCCTGGGGTAGGGGAGTCCAGAACTAGGTTTAGGGTGAGAGGCACAAGATATAAAAGGGACCTAAGGGGAATTTTTTTTACACAGCGGGTGGTACATGTTTTGAATGAGCTGCCAGAGGAAGTGGTGGAGGCTGGTAAAATTACAGCATTTAAAAGGAATCTGGATGGGTCTATGACTAGGAAGAGTTTAAAGAAATATGGGCCAAGTGTTGGCAAATGGGACTAGATTAGTTGGAATGTCTGTCGGCATAGACAATTTGAACCGAAGGATCTGTTTCCATAAGACCATAAGACCATAAAACATAGGAGTGGAAGTAAGGTCATTCGGCCCATCGAGTCCACTCCACCATTCAATCATGGCTAATGGGCATTTCAACTCCACTTACCCGCATTCTCCCCGTAGCCCTTAATTCCTTGTGACATCAAGAATTTATCAATCTCTGCCTTGAAGACATTTAGCGTCCCAGCCTCCACTGCACCCTGCGGCAATGAATTCCACAGGCCCACCACTCTCTGGCTGAAGAAATGTCTCCGCCTTTCTGTTCTGAATTTACCCCCTCTAATTCTAAGGCTGTGTCCACGGGTGCTAGTCTCCTCGCCTAACGGAAACAATTTCCTAGCGTCCACCCTTTCCAAGCCATGCAGTATATATCTATGACTCTATGGCTTTAGACAGTTCTGGACTTTGGCCCTCAAAAGGTCATACTTTATACTGTTAGCTCTGTATACACTTAAGATTCTTCTTCAGCTTGTACCATATGTCATCCTGCAGAAGATAAATGTCATCATGGAAGAAGACAGAAATTAGCTGTAAGACCTTTAAAGTAACACATGCAGAGAGTGATGAAGAGGTGTGGGAGTTCTTTCCTGAAATCAGTAACACACAGATTATCTGCTTAATTGTGAATATTCTTGTATCCAAACCAGAAACAGTTCTACTTACTGGGTACAGAAAAAAATTCTTATTTAATTCACAGTATTTGTATACAGTTTAATTCCACACCAGCACATAGCCTCATTGCACCTTTACATGCATCATAGTTACAAATTATTTTGTTTATTATTGAAATACTTAGATCAGATATTTTCATAAAATGTGATTATTGCTTACTTGACACAATAACACTGTAATTTTCAGCCATGAGAATCATGAATACCAATCAACCAAAAAACAATTTGATACAGCTAGCCTATACATCTCGTACTCTCTGCTCACCTTCATGGAACATAGAACAGAATGTTACAGCGCAGTACAGGCCCTTTGGCCCTCAATGTTGCGCCGACCTGTGAAATTAATCTGATGCCCATCTAACCTACATTGTTCCATTATTATCTAGCCTTCATAATTGGGTTTTAAGCTCAGTGCTGACTTTGCTCTTGGCTGTCTGTATACACAACTGGAGGCACAGATTTATGTGAGGTTACTTTGAGAGAGGCTAAATCTGTGAGGAATTGCTTCTAAAAGCTCCAATGGAGATTATAGTGGTACAGGAGGGGAGAACACGTTTTTCTGCAGGGGGCTAGGAAACCCACAGACTTTAGCTTCAAATGAATGTGGACATATAGCCATGGAAGTCAGTGTGAAAAATCTATGTCTAAGTGCAGTGTTGCTAAACATGAAATAATCGCTTGCAAGTTTCAATGTTAGTGAATTGATCTTCAAATGCCATTTCTTGTGGACTGCAGCACTGTTCAATGCAGCAAACTCCCATCACTAGCTCACTCAACATAATTCTTTGGCAATTTGAACTCAGCCAATGGTCAAATTCTACCTCACCCTCAGGTACAAGCATCACATCTAGATGTTACACCTTTCACTTACTTCCAGCCAATGATAGGCACATGAGCTAAACACATTGTGACACACTCACTGACACTCTTCCTAGTTCAGATTTCACAGGACAAAGTGACAGTATAACTAGAGGGAGGAGACATTGAAGCTGTTGCATTTGTTATTGCAGAAATCAACTTTGAATAGTTAAATTTCAATAATATTATTTTTCCAAACCCCTCACCCTGCAATTCGGACTGAAGTAGAAGTTTTAGATGGTGTGACAGGTAGTTCTTACCTTCTAATGAAGGGTTTTTGCCCGAAACGTCGATTTTCCTGCTTCTCGGATGCTGCATGACCTGCTGTGCTTTTCCAGCACCATACTCTTGGCTCTAGTCACCAGCATCTGCAGTACTCACTTGCACCTAGTTAATTCTTACCTTCTATCTATTCTCCACAGCCATCCATTTATTTCTCATTATTCGTCCATGCAATGTGGGAGTCGCTGGCAAGGCTGGCATTTTCTGCTCATCCCTAATTGCCCTTCAACTGCCTGAATTACCAGGCCATTTCAGAGGAGAAAGTGAGGACTGCAGATGCTGGAGATCTGAGTCAAAAAGTGTAGTGCTGGAAAAGCACAGCTGGTCAGGCAGCATCTGAGGAGCAGAAGATTTGACATTTCGAGCATAAGCTCTTCATCAGGAATGTGGGCTATTTCAGAGATGAGTAAATAGTTAGCCACCATGCTGCTAATTAGAAGTGACATTTTACCAGCTAAGGGTAGCAGATTTCCCTCTGTAAAGACCAAGGTGTTGTTTTGTGTGCTTTATAAAAGTTTTGGGGCTGAGGTGTGGATGAACTGATTCAAAACTATTTGGAAAGATTGCTGAAAAGCAACCTTACACTTTTGTCAAGTATTGCGTAAACAGCTATTTGAATAAACAGTAATTTTTTTGGTTGTAGATGAGTTGGTGCCAAGGTGTTTCTGTGTACAGATGCAGCTGAATGCCAACAGAAAGTTGATTGTCTACAGACTAATCCCCAGTCATCAACTGCAAAATCCCTTTACCTGCCAACAGTCAAGTCATTGGTTCCCAGGTAATCGAAAAGTTTGGGAATGGGAACTAGTTAGAGAGACAAGTGTTTTACCACCAGCATAGAAACTGTCTCTCTGTTCTCTGCTGTTTAAATCCATTTTAAGCCTGAAGAAAACCAATTCATCTTTCCTTCTGCCCCTGCTAGGTTAGTTGTTAATTTTAAATCTAAAGTAGATAAATTCTTGCTAAGTAAACGTATTGAGGGAGATGGGCCAAAGGCAGGTATGTAGAACTAGGCCACAAATCAGCCATGATCTCACTAATGTCAGGACAGTCCTGAGGGGCTGAATGGCCTTCACCTGTTCCTATGTTCAGCACTTATTGCAAGTTATGGCTTCTATTTGATAAGTCAGAGACCATTTATAAGTGAAACAGCCATCTTGTATCTTGTGCAAATCAATGGAAGCATCTCGAGAAAGATGATGGAAAGCAAAGTCCTGACAGCAAAATCCTGGGGCAACACAGGGGGCACAATGGTTAAAACTGCTACCTCACAGCACCAGAGACCTGGTTCAATGCCACCCTTGGGCGACTGCATGGAGTTTGTACACTTTTCCTGCACCTGTGTGGGATTGTTCCGGGTGCTCTGGTTTCCTCCAGTGCAGGTTATGTGGATTGGCCATGTTAATTTGCCCAGTGTCCAGGGATGTTCAGACTAGATGGATTAGCTCTGAGGAATACAAAGTTACAGGGATAGGTTATTGAGGCAGGTCTGGGTGCAATGTTCTTCGGAGGGTCATTGTAGACTCGATGGGCTGATTGGCTAGCTTCCACACTGTTGAAATTCAATTAATTTCATAAGGATCATCTCAACAATCTGTGAACAGAAACCACCAAACTGCTAATGACAAATAATCTATTTTCCCTTTTGTTTTATGTGTGTTTTAGTAAGCGAGAGTTTATAAGGCAATTAGAGTTTTCAGTTGTGGTGTTACATGTTGACAGTTTATAACTGTATACCTGTAACTTCAGTCTACTTACTTTGAATAAATATTACTTTTTGTTAAGTTCAGAAACAAGGTTCTATCAAACTAGACCCAGGAATCTGGTAAATTGGGAAATTTTGTGTATTCATTCTAAAATCTTTTACTTTTATGACAATTGTAGGAATAGCAAGACTTGGCGTCTAGTGTACTATCCCAGGAAGGTGTGACACTTCCCCTAAATGACATTAGCAAACCAAATGGGTTTTTTTATGACAACTGACATGAATTTCATGTTGACTATGACTGACAATCAGCCTTAATTCCAAATTTATCAATTGAATCTAAATTCTACAACTTGTGATGGGAATTTCAACTCATGTTCTTCATGTTATTAAGGGCAGGATACTGCGGGTGTCAAAAGTTTGAAATAAAAACAGAAAATTCATGAGTAACTCAATAGGTTTGGCAGCACCTGTGATGAGAGAGAAATTGTGTTTACATTCTAAGCTTAATGACTCTGCTTTCAAGCTGAACTACCCCAGAATATTGGAGTGGGCTTGTGACTTGCTAATTCAGTGGTCTTAACACAATGCTACACCTTCCCTTATCCCAGCTTCCCTTTTACATTTACGCTTGCAGTGTTTTGTGCCATGCAAAAATTAGCCAATGCTGCCACTTTAGAAGAGCTATCTGATTAATTCTCTGTTTATGTTTTTATTTTCTATTAGCATACCTATTTCTTTTATTTTCATGTATGTGGACAACTCCCTTTCTAAAGTTGTTCAGTATGCTTTCTCAACCATTTCAGTAGTGTATTCCAGGTCATACTAACTTGTAGCTAAATCCTGTCACCAGCTATTGTTCTCAGAACAACAAAGTTTTTCCAAAGTTCAGTAAAAAAAAATCACACAACACCAGGTTATAGTCCAACAGGTTTATTTGGAAGCACTAGCTTTCGGAGTACTGCCCCTTCGCCAGGTAGTTGTCAGAGCACTCCGAAAGCTAGTGCTTCCAAATAAAGCTGTTGGACTATAATCTGGTGTTGTATGATTTTTAACTTTGTACACCTCAGTCCAACACCAGCGCCTCCAAATCATTTCCAAAACTCCTTCACTGCAATGACAAACATTGTTATCTTGTTTGCAATGGAATCCATTAACAACATTCCTTGATTTTGCACATTTCATACAGCAGACTGTCACAGGATCACAATCATTGAAGTTTAACACCAAATCACCAATGCGATATTAGCAGAAGTGAACAAAACTTTGTTTTTAGGTAACCAAACTTAGTTGAAGAACTAGGATTTTAGGAGAATCTTAAAGGCATGCTTCAGGGAGAGAATTTCAGAGCTTGGAGCTGAGCTCACTGCTGGCACAATGAAGAATGCTGACAAAAACTGAAGATTCTCAGGAGACCAGTATTGGAGGAGCTCAGAAATCTCAGAGGATTGCACAAATAAGGAGCAGAGCACTGAATTTGAAATCAGGACCATTGTTTTAAAGATGCGGTGTTGTGGATCAGGAGTGATGCAAGGCAGGGGGCTCAGAATAGTGAGTCACTATTTCCCATGTAAGAACACATTGACAACAAACACAGAAAATACTGAGAAACTCAACAGATCTGGCAGATTTGAAGAAGACTCACACTGGACCCGAAACGTTAACTCTGTTTCTCTCACCATAGATGTTACCGAACCTCTTGAGCATTTCTAGTATTTTCTGTGTTTGTTTCAGCTTTCCAGAATCCACAGTATTTTGCTTTTATAAGGAATGTTTACGTTGTGTTTATTTTGGTACTTTGTTGTTGATTCCAAACAAAAGGGATTTAAAAGGTGCTTTTGCAATAAGAATTTAAATCTATCCTTAAGTAGTCCATGTATGGTATGGTTAAAGACTAACACTCTGCACACATGATAATAAATTTTGAAAATTGCTGCCTTGGAGTCAAATCATTCTGTGCATAGAGCTAAGTCTTATGAAGACAGCTTAGCCTGTAGCATCAGGAAATTGGCTTGCGCTTTTCATCAGGCAAGGTCATACAAGTGCCATATACTTGCTTCTGTTTTCAGAAGATTACAATTCGTATTTAGGCCAGTGCTGTTTTAGTTTATATTTTGTCAGCATTAGAATAAAGATTGACATAGTATTGACTCATCAATCTCAAAAAGTGCTTGATGTTTCACAAGCTAATTGCTTGAAAGCTGTAAATTATAACAAGTAGAAATATCACAGCAATCTATATTATGTCAACCAGTATTGATCGAGACACAGGTCCCCTTGGACAATGACTATTGGTTTCCCAATTGGGTATGATCTGACAGAAATGAGTTTAAATTAGCCTACCCTCAATAAAAAGTGGAGATATGGTGATTAACCCAAACTTTTAAATTCTGATACAGGTAGCAACGCAAATCAATGTTACCTGAAGTTTTAAGTGATGCAATGCAAAGTATTCACTAGAATGAGGTAGCGGTATAGAGGGGATGTCCATAAGACCATAAGACCATAAGACCTATGTGGAAGTGGAAGTAAGGTCATTCGGCCCATCAAGTCCACTCCACCATTCAATCATGGCTGATGGGCATTTCAACTCCATTTATCCACATTCTCCCCGTAGCCCTTAATTCCTTGTGACATCAAGAATTTATCAATCTCTGCATTGAAGACATTTAGCATCCCGGCCTCCACTGCACTCTGCAGCAATGAATTCCACAGGCCCACCACTCTCCGGTTGAAGAAATGTCTCCGCATTTCTGTTCTGAATTTACCCCCTCTAATTCTAAGGCTGTGTCCACGGGTCCTAGTCTCCTCGCTTAACGGACACAATTTCCTAGCGTCCACCCTTTCCAAGCCATGTATTATCTTGTAAGTTTCTATTAGATCTCCCCTTAATCTTCTAACTCCAATGAATACAATCCCAGGATCCTCAGCCGTTCCTCGTATATTAGACCTACCATTCCAGGTATCATCCGTGTGAATCTCCGCTGGACACACTCCAGTGCCAGTATGTCCTTCCTGAGGTGTGGGGACCAAAACTGGACACAGTACTCCAAATGGGGCCTAACCAGAGCTTTATAAAGTCTCAGTAGCACAACGGTGCTTTTATATTCCAACCCTCTTGAGATAAATGACAACATTGCATTCGCTTTCTTAATTATGGACTCAACCTGCATGTTTAGCTTTAGAAAATCCTCGACTAGCACTCCCAGATCCCTTTGTACTTTGGCTTTATGAATTTTCTCACCATTTAGAAAGTAGTCCATGCTTGTATTCTTTTTTCCAAAGTGCAAGACCTCGCATTTGCTCACATTGAATTCCATTAGCCATTTCCTGGACCACTCTCCCAAACTGTCTAGATCCTTCTGCAGCCTCCCCACTTCCTCAGTACTACCTGCCTGTCCACCTAACTTCGTATCATTGGCAAACTTCGCTAGAATGCCCCCAGTCCCTTCATCCAAATCATTAATATATAACATGAACAGCTGCAGCCCCAACACTGAACCCTACGGGACACCGCTTGTCACTGGCTGCCATTCTGAAAAAGAACCTTTTATCCCAACTCTCTGCCTCCTGTCAGACAGCCAATCCTCAATCCATACCAGTAGCTCACCTTGAACACCATGGGCCCTCACCTTGCTCAGCAGCCTCCCGTGTAGCACATTATCAAAGGCCTTTTGGAAGTCTAGATAGACTACATCCACTGGGTTTCCCTGGTCTAACCTACTTGTCACCTCTTCAAAGAATTCCAACAGGTTTGTCAGGCATGACCTCCCCTTACTAAATCCATGTTGACTTGTTCTAATCCGACCCTGCTCTTCCAAGAATTTAGAAACCTTATCCTTACATTGAATGCCACTGGACTGCTAGCAGCCCAGCTTAATAGAAGACATTGATAATCTTTCAAAATTGCTGAATAATCAAAGGGAAGAAGTAGGAGGAAATAAATACAATAACTATTACTAGTGAAAAAACGTTAATCAAATAATGGGGCTAAAGAATAATAATTCTCCTGGAATTGATGGGTTGCATTCCAGGACATTAAAGGGAGAAGCTCCAGGACAATGGATGCACTGATAGTAATCCTCCATGAATCATTTGATTCTCTTTAAGGATTATGGAACATAGTTAAGAAAATGATTCTTGTTACTCAACTCAGAAGACTGCTTCAAACGTGTGTTACTTAATTTTCTGTTGCATTTTGGTGGAAAATTGCCAGGATTAGCTTTATGAGCTACTTCCAGCCAGTTCCACTGTTGACTGAGGAGTTTCAGTCATCCCCTACTGGACTTGTAAGATAGCAAGAGAAACTTTAAAGAAATTCAGGGCCTGAAGATACTTTGAGTAAAGAAGTTCATACGAGTTCTAAAGTCTTTCCTTGTAAATTCCAATTTCAAAAGCCGAATCAAAATGTTTCTAGCTTCATTTGAAGTAATACATTTGGATTTCTTTTGCATACTGGAGTTACTTTCTCTATTCTAGTCTGTACAATAACTAATTATATTTATATAGTACCTTTCAAATAGTTACTGCCTTCAGGTACTTCAAAGGGAAACTTTAAAGCAAAATCTGACCTTGAAATGAATAAAGCAATTCTCATCAGATGCCAAAACTTTAGTCAGAGCTTTGAGAAATGCCTTAAAGTAAGGAAGATAGGTGCAGAAGTTTAGGGAGGAAATTTCAGAATTTTAAATCATAAATTTTCCCATAATTAATTCCCTTCATACTAAGGATCAGATTATTTTACCTTATTCAGTGCTGAGAAATATTTTATCTTTGCCATGCTTGAATACAAGGCTTAGAAATATTGTTCATGTCTATTCATTTCTACTATTCATCAATAAAGCATGCTATTTAAAATATTTAACTGTGTGGCAAGTCTTGTTTTTACAATTTGCTGTCATCACTCATCAAGGTAATGCCACTCAGAAGTTAAAACCTTGTTTGGGATTACAAACTGAAAACAAAAAGGTATCAGCAAAGGATTTGAATTTTTAAAAGCGAAAGTGTGATGAATTGTTATTTTCAAAGCTGGGGTTTCCCAGGGTGTCAGGACTCTGGTTTCTTTGGCCTAGACTTGGATATATTATAAGAATCTAATAATCCCTCATCAGGAACTGATTAATTCAGTGGGTTTGCTTATTTAAAATGGCTAAACACATTCCAAAGTATAAAGCAGTTATTGCAGCAAACTAACTAATGGCTGTGTGTGCATCTTACAAACCAGCAGTGGATTAAGAGGCAGAGTCATAGCATTGTATGCATTCCACACATGAAGTCCTTAAAGGTTAATTTTCTTAATACACTGTGCACATGCATCACCCAATCTTTCAAAAGAAAGTTTGGCTAATTACATAATAAAGTATGTAATCTGCTGGTCCAGCACTGCCTAGGATGCAGAGCATGTGTAACATCCATGTACATTGCATGCACTTGTATTCCAGCATCATTGACCCTGCAAATCAAATTGCTGCACTAACTGTGGATGTTCTGACCATATGCCTTTCACCTTCCATTGTATATTATCAATCCAGCACATATCCTGATTATTTCTTTGTGAATCAAGCTAAATATGTCTCTCAGTCTGAATTTGTCTGCTTAACAGAAATCTGTATTTTTACTACTCTTCAACTCTAACAAAGAATGACAACATAGGCTGACTCATGCAGTTTTGCATGATTTATTACTGGTGATCATGTATTTTACCTGTAGATTAACTTGTTTACTGACTCTTCAAGAGCAATAAGTCCCATCAACATATTTCCCACTAGTCTTCACTACGTCATGTCAATGACTTAATAACTAATTGCTCATCTAGGATTAACTAATTCTGTGGGTTTGTTTATTTCAAACAGGAGAACACATTATAATTTCAAACATTATAGATAAATCAAAATTTGGTAGTAATGTGAACTGTCAAGTAGCTAGTGATGGACTTCAAGACAACTTAGATGGATTGGTACTATGACCGGACAAGTGGCAGATGAAATTTGTTGCACAAGTGGTACAATTTTGTCAGGAAGAATGAAATGCAGAGATAACCACTGAAATTTTAAAATGAATGCAGGAACAGAACGATGTGGGGTTAGATGTGCACAAAACATTGAAGGTGACAGGGCAAGTTAAGAAAATGGTTAAAAAGTTAAAAAGCAGGTATTATAAAAGCAAGTCAATTATGATGAAACTTTAGAAAATATTGCAGCCTTAATTGTAATACTGTGTGCAGTTCTGAGTACCATGGTTTAAGGAGGGCATGAAAACTTTAGAGGGTGTGCAAAGAAAATTTGTGAAAATGGTTCTAGTGCCAGAGAAGATCAGTAAAGTAAATCAAGAGAAGAAACTGAGTTTCATCTCCTTTTGAAGATAAATATTTGATGGAACTTTGACAGTGGTGTTCAAAATCATGAGGAGTCTAGAAAGGGTAAATAGAAAGGAACTGTTCCCACTTGTGGAAAGGTTAAGAGCCAAAGATTTCCAGTATATAGTACTTTTTTATTTCAGTATAGGGTGTTGGGATCCCTGGCCAGGCCTGCTTTAATTGCCTGTCTCTAATTGTCCAGAGGGTAGTTCAAAGTCAATCACAGTGCTGAGGGTCTGGAAACAATTTTAGGTCAGACCAAGTCAAGACAGCAAATTTCCCTCCCTGAAGTACATGGTGATCCAGTTGGGTGTTTGCTTGCTAATGGTTTCATACTCATCATAATACTCTTAATTTCAGATTTTTAATTGAATTCAAATTCTACCATCTGCCATTACTCTGTTGACTAATGAGGTTCTGTTGAAGAGTCACTGGAGTCAAAACATTAACTCTGCTTTCTTCCCACAAATGCTGCCAGACCTGCTGAGTCTTTCCAGCAATGTCTGGTTTTACTCTGCAGAATATGGCACAGAGTTTTGTCTTCCCTAAAAGGGAGTGAAACACACTGGCTGAGAATTCAAACACAGCTTTCAAATGTCAAGGGTGTGGTGCTGGTAAAGCACAGCAGGTCAGGCAGCATCTGAAGAGAATCAATGCTTTGGGCATAAGCCCTTCATCCTGATGTTGATACTCCTACCCCTCGGATGCTACCTGACCTGCTGTGTTTTTCCAGCATCACACTCTCGATTCTGATCTCCAGCATCTGCACCAAATCACCCCAACTTCTCTCATCAAACTGTAGTATGGAGATAACACCTACAAGTGTGCACACTCAGAGGTTGAGCTATTACCATCATCAACACATTCACTGAGGCGAATAAGAGAATGGGCCTGAAGCTAAACATCCAGAAAAGAAGGGTTCTCTGTCAGGCTGCTCCTGCCACACAACACTGCCCCTTCACCATCAAACCCCACCACACCCCACCATCAAAATCATCAATGAGCCCCTGGACCATGTGGATCATTTTCCATATATTATGAGCCTCCTCTCAGAGCAAACTGACAGTAACAATAACACCCAACATCAACTCCAATGCACCAGATCACCCATAGAATGCCTGAAGTCAAGGTGTTCTAAGTTCAAGACCTCACATCCATCACCGAGCTCCTGGTCTCCAGAGCAACCATGCTATCCTCCTGTATGCATCAGAAACATGGATCATGTACAGCAGACACCTCAAGCCTCCAGACAGTTATCGCAAATGTTGCTGTTGTTAAATCCTGCAAATCCATTGGCAAGTTAGGCTTACCAACATAGGTGTCTTCTCACAGGTCAATCACCCAACATTGAGCCATTGGTCATGCATGACCAGCTGGGATGGAAAGGCCACATTATCCACATGCTTAACTCAAGATTCCCTAAACAGCTGCTTTATGTGAGCTCTACAGTGGTACACAATCACGAGGAGGGCAGAGGAACTGTTCCAAGGACACCCTGAAACCCTTCCCAAACAAATGCAGTACCATCATCGCCATGTGGGAATCACCTATCCCAGAACACACAGAGTGCAGATGAAGCATCCACAAAGACGCCAACCACTTGCAGCGACACTGAATGGAGCATGTGGAGGCCAAGCACAAGCAACAGAGTCAGCAAAAACCAGAGCATCCCAACCACCACCTCATCAAACATAACCTCCCCTACCTGTGGTAGAATCTGCAGTTCTAGAATCAGATCATTTAGCCACCACAGAATGTCCCAGAGTGGAAGCAAATCATCCTCAACCTTGAAAGATGTCAAAATAGAAGGAGAAGAAGGCACAAGCATCTGAAGAAAAACAAGTTGCAGGGTTAGAGAGGAAAGGAGAGGAGCTAGCTTTGCTGCTTTTGCAGAGAGTGTAATGACCATGATGAGTTGAGTTGCAACTGTTTTGTTACAAATCTATGATTCTATGATATCTTTTGGAATACATTAGAGAAATCTAAGGTTTATTCCTTAGCTTAGATTAAATAAGCCAATCAAACAAAGCACTTGTTATGGTCTTCATTGAAACCAATAACCTTTTACATCCAGTTAACAGCTGAACACCTGAGAGATCAAGATTAAACAGTTTCAACTTTACACTCCCTGACTCAGAAATTTGTGTTCAAAAAGTTTGTATACATTCTGCTGAATGCTATCTGGAAAATAGGCAGTGCACCATCGAATTTTTAGATACATAAAGGAATCAATTCTATTAAATTTTGTGCAGATGTTTGTTCCACAGTCAAGTAACCTAGTTTGCAAAATATTGTAAATTGAAATATTATTTCCAAGGCTTAGTTCAACAATGAAATAATTCAGTGGACTCTATCTGATTTATGGGAGATTTTTCTCCTTCCAATTAAATAGAAACCACAGAGGCATTGTGATTGATAGCATACTTAGAACCAACTATCAACAGCACAATGACATGTCAAGCTCTTAGCTCAACCCTTACAGAAAAGATTTATCACTCACAGTGAGGTATATAAGAGGTACGTAGTAATTGCTATTGACTCCAAAGTGGCAGAATTGTCAGTGAGAAAGTTTGCCTATGCCTGTTAGTCTATTCCCAGTGCTGGATACTTCAATCTGAGGAAAACTGATTAGTACTGATTCAAATGTGCATCGTCATCATATAAAAGGCAAATGGATTAACAGTTAATTGGGTGAAATGTATCACAGTGCCATTCAATACTTTGCTGTGTTATTCACATCAGTACCTCTGCTATACAGCATTACCATAAAATCACAAGAAAACTGTGATCTGTAACTCCAGAGTGAATTCAGAAAACTTGTCCATTGATCAGATTAAATGAGAAAATGTATCTAAGCATGAGCTATAAAATTCTGATTGCTGAATTGGAATTGTGTTGTAAATTGCTGAAAAAAAAAGTCATCAGCATGAATAAAGGTCTTTGTTCAATTATTATTCTGGGCTTATTCCAGGCAAAGCAGAAGCCAGACATTGATGAGTATCTGTACAACCACTGGCCAAGAGAAGTTAAAATCAGTCAGCTTACCTTATTTGTAATATTCACAAGTTAATAGCAATAACTTGTATGCATTTACACATAAAACATAACATAAAACAGATCATATTGTGCTTCACAGCAGTATAATTGACACAAAACCAACGCTGATTGCATTGATCAGGTCAGTTGAAAAGTTAGGTTTTAAACTGTGTCTTAAAAAGGGAGATAGAGTTGGATGAGTTGAGGTTTGTAGAGAGAATTCCAATGGCTAAGATCTAATTTACTGAAGGGAAGACTGACAAAAGTGAGGAAATACATAAGAGGTAGAGATGGAGTGAAGACTGCTAAAAAATGTTCATAACCGGTAAGAACAAATCAGGTAAATTATTATGTTCTTCTCTCTTCCATTTCTCACTGATTCTCATTAAAGGTTCATGTATGAAGAAGTGCAGACTAATAATTTCATGAGAGTGTGCTGGTGGTATGGAATGTCATTAATGTCAAGCACAAGTCTTAGAGTCAGGGCTGCAGTCTGACAGCTCCATCTCAAGCTTACATCTAATGAAGTTCCATGATGAAAATAACATGAAATAGCCCCTTTGATCTTCTCTTTCATGTACACAATAATGCTATTCTGATGAATTACCACAATTAAGTGATCACTTCCAGATTTCTGTATCTCTTCTGGAGGTGGTCACTTCCACATATACATAAAAGCAGGGTTTCAGTATGCAGGATGAAGATGTCTATTAGGTTACTGTCTAAAGTAGCATTGATTTGGAGATGCCGGTGTAGGCCTGGGGTGTACAAAGTTAAAAATCACACAACACCAGGTTAAAGCTAGTGTGCTTCCAATTAAACCTGTTGGACTATAACCTGGTGTTGTGTGATTTTTAATAAAGTAGCATTGGTAATCAAGTATAAATGGAAGAAAGGTCTCTTCGTGTACTGAATTGAGAAGCTGAGGATGGCAAACATACTAAAGATCTCAATGTGTTATCTGTTACCTCAACTCCCAGCGGTCGATGTGTATACCATTCATCATCACAAGTTTTTTTATTGTGGTTTGTTTTATCTCATTTGTCACTGACATTATTTAGTATGTTTAGTTACTGAGCAAGGTGGAAGCATCAGCCTTCAACAGTTTATCTGCAGAACCACACATGCTTTAACCGATGCTGGTCTACTAATGTTTCTACTACTGCATGAAGCTTCACTTTCAGGTTTAGATAAAGAAAGGTACTTTTGGAGGTTAAGGCCTGAATTTTAGCATTAATGGAGAGTGTCCATTTGGGGCATGCACCAAATTAAGTATCCTTACATCATGATGGCAATTGCCTCCATAAAACAGAAGCTGTATTCACTCATGTCTGATTTTCATCATCATGGGATGGGAAAATGATAAGTGCTAAATCAGACCTTGTTGGGACAGGTCTAAAGTTATCAGATTTTCTTGAGTATCCTTTAGTGATAGATAAGTTTCCCTTTTGTATATCATCTGGGACACTGCTGGAAGGGGTCAGATACAGTTTTGGAGATAGAAGGTACCCTTCATGTCTGTTAAAACTAGACATGAAAGACAGCAAAAGGTGCATAACTCATTGGGACTATCTAACTAAACTGACAAAAGTTTTAAATGCATTTAATATTTCTGGTGTTTAAATATTTGAGAAACTGAAATGACTGGAGTATTAAAAAGAACCATTGTTTTCTATTTCACTCTGCCTGTTAACATAAGCCTGAGATTTATTGTTATTGGATTAGTGCTGCATGATTGATTTCACAACCAGAAGGAGGCAGATATAGCTCTTGTGGCTAAAGGGATCAAGGGCTAAAGGTGGAAGGCAGGATTAGGCTATTGAGCTCAATGATCAGCAATAATCTTATTGAATGGCCTACTCCTAACCCTTCTCTGTTTTTATACTAAAAAGAAGCTGTAGACTTGGAAAGAAAAAATGTGCACCTTCAGCCAAGAAATAGATAACATTTTTAAAGATATGGCAAAGTTTAATGGACTGAATTGCCTCTTTCTGTATTTTGTGAATCAAGAGTGAGGTATGAACATATAACTGTCTAAATCAGAAATGAAAGTGCTACTATTGACGCACAGGATTTCATAAGAAGTTTGACAGCAATTTGCTGAGAAATATCAAATTGATGCCTGAAAACTATATCCTGCTATAACTTCACTGGGCAGCATTCACTGTCTCCCAAGTTCCACATTGAAAGGACACTATCACCTGAAATAGGCAGGCAATTTGAACATCTGAAGGTAAGTTCCTTTCAAAAGGCCACTTCACTGACGTTGGAGAGTAATAAGACTAGTGACCCTATTTTAAGGCTGCTACTATCTTGATAACGCCAGGCAAAGGCAGTGAAAATCGATCTCCACTCTCAAAATTGGGAATTATAGTTAATATAACAGTCTGAAGCCTGTTTCATTTTCTTTCTCTGAGGGACAGGAAATTATTTATGAAATGAGATAAGGCAAAATAATAAACAAACAGCTAATACAGTATTAATGAAAGAAAAACTAGATCTTGCTACAGCTTCACAGAGACTTAAACTATGGATGAATGACCCAAGGGAATCCATTGCCATTATTAACTTCAATTATGCAGTGCAAGTACTGAAAACATCATGTCACTCAGACTGACAGGTTTACCTATTTTAGGAAAAGGGTGAAGCCCTATTTTTCCAATTTGAATTTATCAGCAGAGAACAACATCCACAAAATAAATGATAAAGCACAAAAGCTTCTCAATTTCACATCTGCTCATGCAGTGCAGTAATTTCTCAAGTGACATTTCACCAAACAGTGGGATCTTCACTGTTCACAGTCCTGTTGGCAGTCTGTTAAGTTTGACTTGATGAATCTCATGTAATGGTTCACAACAAACACTGGAGAGATTAACTCCACTGAGTGAATATTTTCCAATCACCAAGTGTAACATGGACAGCCAGCTCTTGAGTTTGATCCCAGCAACTGAGGGAATCTTAAGGGAATGTGATGGCCCCTTTTCACGCTGGCATTAAATGTAAAACACTAATACTAATCGTTTGGGAAGAGGATTGGCAGAATTTCCACAGGGTATAAGACTCATGAATAAATATTTCCTTTGGATAATTAAAGAGCTTTTACAAGAAAAGCTGTTTGAGCCACAGGCTGTGAATAAAGGCTGCCAATCAGGTTTCCCTGTGGTCCAGTTGCTAAGCAAGTCACTCATTGTTGAACAGAAAAGTTCAGACTAATTTTGATTGTTGACCTCAGTCAAGATGATTGATCTTAACTAGGGCAACAGTGCAATATTATTCTTACATATATACCAAAAGATTTATTGCCACCTTGCCCAACATCTTTCTTCACGACAATGTTGATTGCCCTTTTCTTCTTTATCAATAGAATTAAAGTTGTAACTCTTATAAACCTTCCAGCCTTGTCTTTTTTTAATCTCCTCAGTTCCAAGAATGCTACTTCTGACTTTTAACACATTTACTCCAGACTTCAGCTAATTGTCCATTTTGGTCAGTTTTGTGGAAAGTTTCTCTCCACAAAGCCAAATGTGTTTTCTCAAGATAATACTCACAAACTCATTTCATTACCTCCGCAGTAAGCTGTTTTCTTACTCCGTTTATTATTACCCTCCCACTCATCACTATCGACATATCCTGGGATCCTTGGCAGGGGCACCAATTCCAGTGCTGACATATCTGGAGCTTCCTGCATGGTTTGTGTCATTTGCCCTAGATGTGTCAGGCACAGAAACATTAAAGATCACTTTTTGAAAAACGACCTGGAAATTTGATGACAATGACATCAGATCCAGCCAGCCTGGTCAACGAACACCACCTGGATAACTGCAATATCCATGGTTGAAGCACGATACAGTACCACCAATGACATGTCAGGATAAGAGCCATCATCTATTCTCTGCTACCACACTCACTCATGCCACCTCATGACAAATGGACAATTGAGATTGCCTGCAGAATGAATGCCATGATGTAAAGGAATAAATTATACGACAGGCTGTTTGAAAAACTGAGTGGAACAAGGAACAGGGGATTCAATTCTGATAAGAAGGTAAGCTACAAACTTGAGGATTCTACAAGCGTAAATGATTTTGGGGATGAAAGAATCGAAAGGGTCACCAATAACGTCACACCACAAACTTGAAAGTGAGAAAATTGTACATGAACCCAACACCGGAACTCTCTTTTGGCAGGTTTGAAGCACAACATTGCACAAGCATTGACCTTGGAATCTTGCAGAGTCAGACACTGTTAATTGGAATCTTAGCTAAATTCCACCATATTGAGTTGTGAGGCTTAACTTGCTTCTTTGTGGGGTCTTATTTTGGTTGCTACGTTCAATAAAGTTTAAATCATCATTTCAGTATTTGATGGTTTGAGATTTTCTTAAGAAATAGACAAATTAAAGGTAGCTTGTGGTGATTTACCTACAACACTCTTACACCAGTCACGAGCTCTGATACTGACATCCTGGTGGGATCTTTAGCTAGAACAGAGGTATGTTTGTGAGCACATCATTGCCATGCCTTCAATGCTGGTTGAGGAAGAAATGCCCCAGGTCACTGTCAGTGACCAAGCTCAAACCCATGATATTGGTTTGTGACAACTTCATATGAATGCGTAAGAGCAGCTGGCAGGTTTGTCAGAGGCACTGGGCAATCTGAAACAAAGGTTGCCACACTGCACTAGTGTTATTTGCACCATATTGCCTCTGGCATGCAACATCCAGCTGCCTCCATTGGTCAAGTTGGTGGCTGCCTTGTAGACCCAGCTCCAGTACTCTCAGAGTCTACTCATTTTGTGCACCAATAGATACTCCAACAGTATGTAAGAGGATGATGACAAGTTGTCCTCAATGCAGATGCCTTTTCCTCACAAGGAGACAAGGTAGGCCACAGGAGATTCCTGAGATAGCCAAACCTTGCCCCTCCATCCCACCTACCACCTGCAGCCCTGTGGGAGTTCAAGGTAAGAACAGAATAACTGCCTCTAGACAGGATACATTCAGTGTGTCTGGGTCCTATGCTATTAGAACGCATGTTGATGTTTCATTATTCTACCATTTTCTTATCAAGTTGGGTTTGGAGCTGTGAACTGAACTGAGAGATGAACCTGATCTTTGGACTATGACTAGTATTTTTTTTTTAAAAAAGAGAACAAAGGAGCCTGGTCTTGACTGTCCAATACAGATCATGTCCAAGTCACTTGACTGATATTGGAGACTGTAGCTGACTGATATTGGAGACTGCCCCTTGTCTGATAATGGAGACTGTAGCTGATTAATATTGGAGACTGCGCCTGACTGATATTGGTGACTGCATTGACTGATAATGGAGACTCTATCTGACCAATATTGGAGACTTCCCCTTGATTGACATTGGAAACTGCCCCTTGGCAGATATTGGAGACAACTCCTTGACTGATATTAGAAGCTGTCTTGACTGATATTTGACGCTGTCTTAACTTACAGTATCAGAACCCCTGACTGAAGACTATCTCCCTTGACTTCACTGAGAAATGTTCCTATTAGCTTTTGAGATGAGGCCGCTTTGGTGCAGTATGTACACTGCTGGTAAATGTTGCAGCTGTGAGATTGACATCACACAGTGCCGTATAGGAACAATCCAACCTCTTGGCTAAAAACTGTTCACAACCAGGTATAAGCTTCCTGACTTCGGTGTTGCATTAAAAAATAAAGCAAAATGAAATATTCTGAGTATTTAAGCTCTGGCTGAATGTGCAAAACTCAAAGAAGCAAGTCAAGGTAAAGCAGTGATGCTATGAGTATCCAAGTATACTCAGAAGTGCAAGAAAGGATCCCTAGGATACAGAATCCATGAGCTGCTGCCTGTTTCCATGTGCTACATGTCCTGGCTGTAATGTGCAATGATGGTGCACTCCAAAGTGCAGTATTGAAATGGAGAACTGTCTGGTAAGTGTGTCGGGGGTGAGCCATGCGGGTGCAGTAAAGCTGGTATGTGTCCCTTGACAAAATTCATGGACAGGGAGGGTTTGTGCAATCACTGCCCATGGAGTGTGGCCTGAAATATTGGTAACTGGCGTCCAAAATGTTGGACCAGGGGAGCAAGCAGTGAGCTAAAGTTGCAGGGTAACCACTCTCCCTTTTATGTCAGAAATCCTCAGTCTCTTGCTGGGTGAGAGAATGGGAAACTGCATATAAATGAGGTGAGATTCACTTAAGTTGAGATATTAATTCATATGAATGTATGCAAATTGGTCTATCACTGGTCACTCGTAAGAATCTT
Organism: Chiloscyllium plagiosum; assembly: GCF_037043375.1. NCBI lineage: Eukaryota > Metazoa > Chordata > Chondrichthyes > Orectolobiformes > Hemiscylliidae > Chiloscyllium > Chiloscyllium plagiosum. Next base: position 122,361,565 of record NW_028270142.1, on the reverse strand, counting down.
GTCATGCCTTCCAATACTTGATTGGGAAATAGATCTATTTTTCATGAATTTTGTTAGTGCTGATCTCATAATTTTCCCATTGTTCACATCAATTCCCGTACTGTTCGGTGGCTGCCAAGATTCTACCTAGAGTGTAATGTGATCTTTCTATTTCCCTGTGCAGATGCATTCAATGCTGTTGTCTTACTTCTACTAAGACATGCCATTACTAACTAAAGAACCTTATAATAGCATAGAATGAGTCCATTTGGCCTATGAATTCTGCACTAGCTCTTTTATCTGCCAATCTCATTCATCCCAATTAATTGCTCTCACTTTATTTCCTTGCAATTTATTTTCCTTCCAATATTTATCCACTTCCCTTTTGAAAGTTATTCTTATATCTTTTCCAAAACCTAACCACCATGTCCATATAAGCTTGGCCCAGTTGCAAACACACTCACTTTTGAACCTGAAGATTATACGTTTCAGGTTTACATAACAAAATGCTTAAAATAAATTATTTCATTTGATGTAGGTGTCACTGACAATGCCAGAATTTATTAGTCATTGCTAACTGTCCGTGAACTGAGTGGCTTGTTAGGCTATTGCAGAGGCAGTTAGCATTCAAGCACACTACTGTAGATCTGGAAACACATGTGGACCAGACTGGGTAAGAACGGAGTATATCTTTCCCTTAAGTGAACTAATTAGATTTTTATGACAATGAATAATAATTGCATGGAGACTAGCTTTTACTTTCAGATTTTTAAAAATTAATTCAATTTTAATTTGAATGGCTGCCATAGTGGGAGTCTATAACCTTGCAGCTTTTACCTGGGCTCTGGATTGATCATCTACCGATGAGAACAACACCATCTCCAGTGCCACTCTACCTAGGACTACACAGAACTAATGGGGTGTGGTACATTAGAGAAGGCATTTTTTGGATGAAAATCAAGCAAAATCACATTTATCCGTTTACTAAACATCCATCGTAATATTGGAAGAAGAACATCAATTTCTCTCAGTTCAGAGAGAATCATATTTGACTCAAAACATTTACTCGTTTTTTTCTCCTTCACAGAAACTATCAGAACTGTCGAGTATTTCCAGCATTTTCTACTTTTGTTTTTGTCAGATATCAAGGGTGCAGAAAAGATGATTCCAGGGTTGGAGGATTTGAGTTACAGGGAGAGGCTGAAGAGGCTGAAGCTATTTATCTCGGAACATTGTAGGCTGAGGGGTGACCTGATAGAGGTTTATAATATCATGAGGGGCATGAATAGCGTGAATAGCCAAGGTCTTTTTCCCAGGGTAGGGGATTCCAAAACTAGAGAACATAGGTTTAAAGTGAGATGAGAAGGATTTAAAAGCTTTCTCACATAGAGGGTGGTGAGTGTATGGAATGAGCTGTTAGAGGAAGTGGTACAATTACAACATTTAAAAGGCATCTGGATAGGTACATGAATAGGAAGGGTTTAGAGGAATATGGGCCAAATGCTGGCAAATGGAAGGGTCTGTTTCTGTACTGTACAGCTCTATGAATCTATGGCTGTGACTCTAAGTGCCTGCAGTATTTCGCTTTTTCATCAATTTCTCTCAGTGTCCTATGGACAATTTTCAAAAATAGAATATTTTTTATTGCATCTCATTACAGCCTGTAAAATGCAGAACATTTGCTGAATCAAAGTAATTAATTCGATACATGTAAATTCTTGGAGTTGCTTTTGAGAGATGTGATATAACACATGCTAAATAAATGCAAATGTTTCTTTCTTCTCCTTGCATCTGATCTTTGCTCAAATTTTTCACATAACTTTCAGCTGTAGCATATTCTTTCCCTGCACAAACGTTCTCTTAACAATGTACAATGGTATTATCTGGCCTACTGCTTAATTTATCTTCCATTCAGACTGGATGAGTAGTCTTACACCATAACCGTTGATCTATCAACTGGTTTGGAAACGACACCAATCCAAGCAAACATAGACAGAATGCAAGTTGTCTCTGAATTGCTGAATCCATTTTACCAAAGTTTGCATTTTGAAAGCTTTCAGCTCATTTTGAATATACATATTCATGAACAATTCTTTTGGAACCACCTCTTTGGTATGAGGGGGAATTTGTACAGAGAATGGAAAGCAAGATTGGGATTGCATATGGACTTTAATTCCCCACAGAATATGAGATTGGGTCAAGATCCCAACTACCTGTACCTTTCAAGCTGGCTAATTCCCAGAGTTTCACCCTCTTCAAAGTCTTCAGCAAGTTGCTTTAATTATCCTAAAATGTTACCAGGTATGGTTTTAACCAAGCAGTCTGTCTTCAACAGCCAATGTCCCAAAGCTATCAGCACTTGCCAGGATTGTTTAGGGGAGTGTAACATTTGGTAGCAGACACTGAAAAGCTGGAAAGTCTTTGATCAGTGAAATTGAAGAACTGCAGCCGTAGCCAGGAGAGAGGCTGCAATTCACATTGTTCTTGCACAGCTTGACAGACATTCACCAATTCTTGGGAATCACTTCACATCCTTCTTACATTTAACTTCTGCTGCGCTACATTTGTAGTGCTACCCTTCAATAAGGCTAAGTGGTTAGCACTGCTGCCTCACAGCTCCAGGGACCCAGGCTTGAGTCCACCCTCAGGCGACTGTGTGAGTTTCCTCCGGGTGCTCCAGTTTCCTCCCACGTTCCAAAGATGTGCAGGTAAGGTGGATTTGCTATGGAAAATACAGGGATAGGATAGGCAAGGGTGAGTCTGGGTGGGATGCTCTTCGGAGAAGTCGGTGTGGACTTGTGTAGCTGAATGGCCTGTTTCCAAACTGTAGGGATTCTATGATTCTAAGGTGTGATTAAGGGTAAGATGAACAACAATTGTGATAGCACTAGCACCATCTGCCTCCCCTTGAGCCACATTGTAGAAGGGATGGACACTGAGATCTGGCTCAAGGAAGTGAAACCTATGACACTGGGTATACAAGCAGAGGATCAGCTCTCCTGCCATACCTGAATAACAACTCCTCAAAGAACCTTGCTTTCCACAACAGATAATTACAATTACCTATAGTTTCTAGGAATAAGATCTCCTTCCCATTGGGTCAAGTGGAAGCAGATAGTCAGTTTCTGGATCAGTGGTGCTGGAAGAGCACAGCAATTCAGGCAGCATCCGAGGACAGGCAAAATCGACGTTTCGGGCCTAACCCTAACCCTAACCCTAACCCTAACCCTAACCCTAACCCTAACCCTAACCCTAACCCTAGTCAGTGCCTATTTCTGAGAGCTACCATCCCAACCCTTACTAACCCATCTTGAATTACCAGCTTCCTGTCTCAGACCAAGGTTTAATACTCTCTTCACTTTGAGAAAGCAAATGTGTTGAGTGTTCAAAGTGGTCTTGTGTGGAAGGCCAGGGAGGAAACCACAATAAGGTGTAACCCAGAGGTGGGAGTGTGAGAGGGCATAAGATGAGTGTGAGTATGAGTATCAGCTATTTAGGTAGAGCTGTGAAGTGTCTGGAATGAGAGAAATGAGTGGAGTATTTTGACCAGAACAGAGCAGTGCTGGAGAATTCTGCAGAAGTCAGATTTGAGATCTTCATACCACTGACCTGTCATGGCTAACTGAAAACCTGGATCCTCTAGGAATCAACTTCAAGGGAAAACACTTCCCTACCTGATTTCATAGAACATAGAACAATACAGTGCAGAACAGGCCCTTCGGCTCTCGATGTTGCACCGACTTGTGAACTAATCCAAGCTCATCCCCCTACACTATCCCATCATCATCCATGTGCTTATCCAAGGATTGTTTAAATTTCCTGAATGTGGATGGGTTAACTACATTGGCAGGCAGGGCATTCCATGCCCTTACCACTCTCTGAGTAAAGAACCTGCCTCTGACATCTGTCTTAAATCTATCACCCCTCAATTTGTAGCTATGCCCCCTCATACAAACTAACATCATCATCCTCAGAAAAAGACTTTCACTGTTACCTTTTCTAATCCTCTGATCATCTAGTATGACTCTATCAAATCACCTCTTAGACTTCTTCTTTCCAATGAGAACAGACCCAAGTCTCTCAGTCTTTCTTCATAAGACATTCCCTCCAGACTAGGCAACATCCTGGTAAATCTCCTCTGCACCTTTTCCAATGCTTCCACATCCTTCCCGAAATATGGCGACCAGAACTGTACACAATATTCCAAGTGCAGCTGCACTAGCGTTTTGTATAGTTGCAGCATGACATTATAGCACCGGAACTCAATCCCTCTATCAACAAAACCTAGTGCACTATATGCCTTCTTAACAGCACTACCAACCTGGGTGGCAAATTTCAGGCATCTATGTACATAGACTCATAGAGTCATAGAGATGTACAGCATGGAAACAGACCCTTCGATCTAACCCGTCCATGCCGACCAGATACTCCAACCCAATCGGCGGCACGGTGGCACAGTGGTTAGCACTGCTGCCTCACAGCGCCAGAGACCCGGGTTCAATTCCCGCCTCAGGCGACTGACTGTGTGGAGTTTGCACGTTCTCCCCGTGTCTGCGTGGGTTTCCTCCGGGTGCTCTGGTTTCCTCCCACAGTCCAAAGATGTGCAGGTCAGGTGAATTGGCCATACTAAATTGCCCGTAGTGTTAGGTAAGGGGTAAATGTAGGGGTATGGGTGGGTTTCGCTTCGGCGGGTCGGTGTGGACTTGTTGGGCCGAAGGGCCTGTTTCCACACTGTAATCTAATCTAATCTAATCTAATCTAATCTAGTCCCACCTGCCAGCACCCAGCCCATATCCCTCTAAACCCTTCCTATTCATATACCCATCCAAATGCCTCTTAAATGTTGCAATTGTACCTGCCTCCACCACATCCTCTGGCATCTCATTCCATACACGTACCACTCTCTGCGTGAAAAGCTTGCCTCTTAGGCCTCTTAGGTCTCTTTTATATCTTTCCCCTCTCACCCTAAAATTATGCCCTCTAGTTCTGGACTCCCCGACCCCAAGGAAAAGACTTTGCCTATTTATCCTATCCATGCCCTTCATAATTTTGTAAACCTCTATAAGGTCACCCCCTCAGCCTTCGACGCTCCAGGGAAAACAGCCCCAGCCTGTCCAGCCTCTCCCTGTAGCTCAGATCCTCCAACCCTGCCAACATCCTTGTAAATACTTTCTGAACCCTTTCAAGTTTCACAACATCTTTACGATAGGAAGGAGATCAGAATTGCACGCAATATTCCAACAATGGCCTAACCAATGTCCTATAGAGCCGCAACATGACCTCCCAACTTCTGTACTCAATATCTGACCAATAAAGGAAAGCATACCAAACACCTTCTTCACTATCCTATCTACCTGCGAATCCACTTTCAAGGAGCTTTGAACCTGCACTCCAAGGTCTCTTTGTTCAGCAACACTCCCTAGGACCTTACCATTAATTGATAAGTCCTGCTAAGGTTTGCTTTCTCAAAATGCAGCACCTCGCATTTATCTGAATTAAACTCCATCTGCCACTTCTCAGCCCATTGGCCCATCTGGTCCAGATCCTGTTGTAATTTGAGGTAACCCTCTTCGCTGTCCAATACACCTCCAATTTTGGTGTCATCTGCAAACTTACTAACTGCACCTCTTATGCTCGCATCCAAATCATTTATGTAAATGACAAAAAGTAGAGGGCCCAGCACTGATCCTTGTGGCACTCCATTGGTCACAGGCCTCCAGTCAGAAAAACAACCCTCCACCACCATCCTCTGTCTTCTACCTTTGAGCCAGTTCTGTATCCAAATGGCTAGTTCTCCCTGTATTCCATGAGATCTAACCTTGCTAATCAGTCTCCCATGGGGAACCTTGTTGAATGCCTTACTGAAGTCCATATAGATCACATCTACTGCTCTGCCCTCATCAATCTTCTTTGTTACTTCATCAAAAAACTCAATCAAGTTTGGGAGACATGATTTCCCACGCACAAAGCCATGTTGACTATCCCGAATCAGTCCTTGCCTTTCCAAATACATGTACATCCTGTCCCTCAGGATTCCCTCCAACAACTTGCCCACCACTGAGGTCAGGCTCACTGGTCTATAGTTCCCTGGCTTGTCCTTACCACCCTTCTTAAACAGTGGCACCACGTTTGCCAACCTCCAGTCTTCCGGCACCTCATCTGTGACTATCAATGATACAAATATCTCAGCAAGTGGCCCAGCAATCACTTCTCTAGCTTCCCATAGAGTTCTCGGGTACACCTGATCAGGTCCTTGGGATTTATCCACCTCTAACCATTTCAAGACATCCAGCACTTCCTCCTCTGTAATTTGGACATTTTGCAAAATGTCACCATCTATTTCCCTACAGTCTATATCTTCCATATCCTTTTCCACAGTAAATACAGCAAAATATTCATTTAGTATCTCCCCCATTTTCTGTGGCTCCACACAAAGGCCGCCTTGCTGATCTTTGAGGGGCCCTA